>NC_067244.2:128731747-129034777 GCF_019359855.2 Lolium perenne
TGGACATCGATCAAGAATATCCTGAAGTACTAAAAAGAACTAAGGATATGTTTCTTTGTTATGGAGGTGACCAAGAGCTCGTTGTAACCAGTTACACCGATGCAAGTTGGAACACTGATCCTGATGACTCTAAGTCTCAGTCTGGGTACGTGTTTATATTGAATGGTGCTGCAGTAAGCTGGTGCAGCTCGAAGCAGTGCACGGTGGCGAAGTCTTCAACAGAATCAGAATACATAGCAGCCTCAGAGGCTTCATCAGAAGCGGTATGGATGAAGAGGTTCATTGTTGAGCTTGGTGTGGTTCCTAGTGCATTGGACCCACTAGTCATCTATTGTGACAACATGGGTGCCATCGCCAATGCACAAGAACCAAGGTCACACAAGATGCTGAAGCATATCAAGCTGCGTTTTCATTCGATTCGCGAATACATCGAAGATGGAGAAGTAAAGATTTGCAAAGTACACACTGATCTGAATGTGGCAGATCCTTTGACTAAAGCTCTCCCTAGGGCAAAGCATGACCAACACCAGAATGCCATGGGTGTTAGGTACCTTACAATGTAATCTAGATTATTGACTCTAGTGCAAGTGGGAGACTGTTGGAGATATGCCCAAGAGGCAATAATAAAGTGGTTATTATATATCTTTGTGTTTATGATAAATGTTTATATACCATGCTATAATTGTATTAACCGAAACATTGATACATGTGTGTTATGTAAACAACAAGGAGTCCCTAGTAAGCCTCTTGTATAACTAGCTTGTTGATTAATAGATGATCATAGTTTCATGATCATGAACATTGGATGTTATTAATAACAAGGTTATATCATTATGTGAATGATGTAATGGACACACCCAATTAAGCGTAGCATAAGATCACATCATTAAGTTCATTTGCTATAAGCTTTCGATACATAGTTACCTAGTCCTTTCGACCATGAGATCATGTAAATCACTTATACCGGAAGGGTACTTTCATTACATCAAACGCCACTACGTAAATGGGTGGTTATAAAGGTGGGATTAAGTATTCAGAAAGTATGAGTTGAAGCATATGGATCAACAGTGGGATTTGTCCATTCCGATGACGGATAGATATACTTTGGAATCTCTCGGTGGAATGTCGTCTAATTAGCTTGCAAGCATATGAAAGGTTCATAAGAGACCACATACCACGGTACGAGTAAAGAGTACTTGTCAGGAGACGAGGTTGAACAAGGTATAGAGATACCGATGATCAAACCTCGGACAAGTAAAATATCGCGTGACAAAAAGGAATCGGTATCGTATGTAAATGGTTCATTCGATCACTAAGTCATCGTTGAATATGTGGGAGCCATTATGGATCTCCAGATCCCGCTATTGGTTATTGGTCGTAGACAAGTCTCAACCATGTCTGCATAATTCACGAACCGTAGGGTGACACACTTAAGGTTTGATGTCGTTTGAGTAGATATGGAATATGGAATGGAGTTCGAAGTTTTGTTCGGAGTCTCGGATGGGATCCAGGACATCACGAGGAGTTCCGGAATAGTCCAGAGAATAAGATTCATATATAGGAAGTCATTTTATAAGTTTGAAAATGATCCGGTGCATTTATGGAAGGTTCTAGAAGGTTCTAGAAAAGTCCGGAAGAAATCACTATGGAAGGTGGAGTCCCGGAGGGACTCCACTAGCATGGCCGGCCAACCCTAAGGGGAAGGAGTCCCAGGTGGACTCCACCTAAGGTGGCCGGCCACCCCCCCTCAAGGAAAGGTGGGAGTCCCACCTTGAGTAGGTTTCCCACCATATGGGAAGTTTTGGGTTGGGGTCTTATTCGAAGACTTGTAGTCCAACACTTGGGGCTTCCACCTATATAATGAGGAGCCAAGGGGAGGGGCCGGCCACACCAAAGCCTCCTAGGCCGCAGCCCCCAAGTGGCCGGCGCCCTAGACCCCCTCTCTCCCAAAACCCTAGCGCCCCTCCTCCACATACAACTCCCGCAGCGCATAGGCGAAGCCCTGCCGGAGTTCTCCACCACCACCGCCACCCCGCCGTCGTGCTGCCGGGATTCCAAGGAGGATCTACTACTTCTGCTGCCCGCTGGAACGGGGAGAAGGACGTCGTCTTCATAAACACGGAATGTGTGACCGAGTACGGAGGTGCTACCCAATTGTGGCACCGTCAAGATCTTCTACGCGCTTTTGAAAGCGGCAAGTAATCATCTTCTGCAACAACGAGATCTAATCTCGTAGGCTTTAGAAATCTTCAAGGGTTAGTCTCGTGATCCCCTCGTTGCTACCATCTTCTAGATTGCATCTTGGCTTGGTTTTCGTTCTCGCGGTAGGAAATTTTTTGTTTTCTATGCTACGAATCCCTACACGGTTGCGGGACAATTAGGAAGTAATCATGTGGTGCCTCCACCAAGTGATTACACCATGAATGTCCCAATACCTATGCCTCATATCTTTACTCATGGTTGACCACCGCTACTTGAATTTAATAGCTTTAAAAATTGGCAATTCTTAATGCGTTCTCATGTGCGCAGTGCTTCTACCGAGCTTTGGCGCATCATCGAGGAGGGTTATTCACCACGAGACCCAAAGAACTTGACAAGAAGAGAGGTGGTGGATGACCAACTCAACGCCATCGCCATCAACATGATCCACATGGCCGTCACGTCCAAGGACCGCGCTCATATCCGCTAGCTCAAGACCGCCAAGGAAGCATGGAATAAACTCGACAAGCTCTTCCTCGGAAATGAGAGCATTTAAAGCTCTCGGTTCGATGAAGTGAACAACATGGCCGACAATTCGTCATGAATGAGGGAGAATCGCCCGAAGAGATGTACCAGCGCCTTATCGCTCTAGCCGTACAAATGCAAGATCTTGGAGCAACGTTTGTGGATGACCCTTGTTTCAAGAGAAAGTTCTACGATGCTCTCCTTCCTTATGAGGAAGTAAAGTTGACGGCCATCCGCCAAAATGCCTCCTTCCGTGCTATGACATTCCATGAAGTTCTTAGCGAAGTTATCGCTTTGGACATCTCCAAGAAGAATGCAGAAGATCCTGTTGCTCGTGCTCACAACACCCGCAAGCCCAACCTTGCATTGAAGATGAAGGAGCATGAAGCTAGTGAGAGCGATGAGGATCCCATTGAGTGGGGTCCGGATGATCTCAAGGCCAATTATCATGAAAACATGGCTCTTGCCTCCAAGTGTTTTTGGAGTGGAAACAAGACACGAAGTTCAAGGTCTAGGAGATACTTACCTCATGATTCTACAAGACACTTCTCCAAGAGCCCAAGGCAGGATCAAAAGGGGAGATCATGCTACATTTGCAGTGACAAAAGTCATTTTGTTGCGGATTGTATCTTCGAGAGAAGGGAAGACAATGGTGGAAGGCTTGTTCGAAAGACCAAGTTCAAATCCCTCTCCAAAGGTTTCTCCAAGTTCTCCTCCAACTCCGATGACACCAAGGTCTCCTCCACCAAGAAGCCTAGAGCCTTCATTATCCGTGAGGAGTAATCCTCCGATGAAGGTGATGAGCGTGAAGACAAAAGGTTGAACAAGAAGGAAGAGGGAGTGGCCGCCATCGCCATTTCCACTCCCTCCATCTCTCTCTTTGACTCTCCAAATGAGAACCTCATCACCAACAACTCTCGTTGCCTAGTGGCAAAGGTATTGTCGGAGGTAGAACCCCTTTCCGAACCTACACCTTCTTCAAATGTTATACCTATTGTGGGTTTGGATGCTCTTCTCACTAACATGCTAGGGGATAAAGACCATATGGTGGAAAAGGAGAGACTTGAGAAGGAGGAGGAATTAGAGCTCATCTCTCTCACTCAAGCTCATGAGGAAGAGGTGTGCATGCGCATGTCTCTTGAAGCTAGTGTTATTATTCTTGAAGAATCCAACAATTCCCTCATCTCCCAACTCATCAAGGACCGAGATTATGCTCTTGGTTGGGTGGATGAGCTTAATACGAAGAAGCGTTATCTTGAAGAAAGCCATGAATGGTTTCTTGAGGATGTTGCAACTCTCACTAAGGACTTCAAATCCTTGGAAATCAAGTTTGAGCTCCTATCCGAGATGAGGAGGCATCCTCAAGAAGAAGTGTACAAGAAGAAAGAAAAAGAAGGTCCCAATTCATGTTGTGATAAGCTCCTTGATGAAGTTTGTTTTTTGAGAAGACATAATGCAAGATTCTTGGAAGTCATTTCTACCCAAGAGGAAGCCTTGGATGAGTACTATCGCTTGAGTAAAGAGAAGGTGCCATGTTGTGATCATGAAGAGGAGATTGCCACTCTAAAGACACACAATTCCAAGCTCAAGGAAGTGAATGATATGCAAAATGAGTCCTTGATGGAGTGGGTTCGCTTGAGCAAGGAAAAGGTTACTTGTTGTAACCATGAGGATGAAATTGCCTCTCTAAAGTGGAGCAAAGCCAACCTTATGGTGATCAAGTCCATGCAAGATGAAGCGTTCAAAGAGTACCAACTCGCAAGCAAGGACCACATTTGTTGCAACCATGAAGACGACATTGCCACCTTAGAAGGACACAAGAGTTTGCTCTTGAAAAGGAATTCTCTTCTTGAAGAAGCATTATTGGAACAATTCCGGGTGAATAAGGAGAAAGAGGTTCAAGTATTTCACATCACTCACCCTCACCCGGATCATGAAGATGAAGTCAACCGCTTGAAATCCAAAATTGAAAGTCTCCAAATCCAAGCCCAATTCTTGGAAGGAGTCATTGAAGCTAGAGTTGAAGCCCATAAGGGCTCATGCAATGAAGGAGAAGTGGCTATCAAGTCAAAGAAGAAGAAGAGAGGAAGAAGGATGAAGATAAATAGGAAAGTCATGATAGGACCCATTGAAAAATGGGTTCCTATTTCCAAGTCTTGATCCATAAAGGGCCTTGCTTTCGGTGGTGCTTATTGGGTGGTTGATGTTGAAGCCACAAGTCTTATGACCGGAAGCAAGGAATTTGTTGTCGTCATCAAGTCATCTCTCTCTACCATTTCTCATGACGTCAACCCAAGAAAGCTTAAAGGTATTGGGCCTTGACAAGGTGGTGATAACGTCCTACCTTGTCAAGACCCTTGTTTAGAATTCTCTCCGTTCATCGTTTTCATACGCTTGGGTCTTTGTACCTTTTACAATGAACATGTGGTGGTTCTATTGTGGAGCTAGTCTCTCCGAGAGGCCACGGTCTCGGACTAATAGAAAATGCTTCCTTGTGTAGAGATCATGTTTTGTAGGGATTGCGTTGAAGGAAAATGTATGGGACTCCTCACAAGGCCAAGACAACCATATCTATCACAAGATCAAGAGTGAGTCTCAACAGACCATGATGAAGTTTTTCAAACAAGTTCAATGCAAGTTCTACACCATGATCCTCACAATAAGGAGCAACAATGGAATGGAGTTCAAGTTTAATATCTTTGATGTCTTCATTGGCAAAGAAGGAATCCAACATATATTCCTAGCCATATTCTTTTCCTAACATCATGGGGTTGCTGGAAGAGAAAGCCAAACCTTAGTTGAAGACACTCAAACATGATGATGGAGTATGAGTCTATTGTGTGGTTTGTGGAATTGTGTGATGGGACTTTTGATGAAGATGACAGTTCTTTGGAGGGGGCGAAGTGCTTCTTGTGAGAAAGGAGATGCAATTCCCCCGGTCACCGTAGGAAGGATGGGTGTTGGCACTTCCCAACCTCAAAAGCTACCTTCTACGAGTGTCGGGGAAGGACGAAGTTCCACCTATGTGGAGCCATCTACACCACAAGGCCAAGCTTATTTCGTTGAACAACCAAGTGAGAGTCAACCTCTTCCACAACCTCAAGTTCGGCATCAACAACAATGAGGGTCAAGGCGAGGACCTAAACCTTAATGAAGATCAAAGGACCTCACAAGAATCTATCCCTATGGTCCATTCTCGCCGGTGTGCAAAAGCGTCAAGGCTCTTTCATATCTCAAGCAAAGTACGTCAAGACATACTCAAGAGCAAGATATGTAAGGGGTCAATGGTATAGGAACCCCAAAGTACCTAAAGTGTCAACACTCCTTTGATGAGGCCGACAAGGAAATGGTATCATGCGCTACCGGTCAACGATAAGGTTTGCTTCTCTCCCTTTGTGCGGTTCATCCGGACATTGCGTCGAGAGTGGGTATTCACATACCACTTTTGTGCTATATGTCTAGATGGAAAGCACGTATGAACTTAGGGGGAGTGCGTTTAAATTTATTGAGCTATCCCTCCCCCCATAATGCATAAAGAAACCCAAAACATTCTCTATTTGTCAACTAAGTGACTAATGAGCTTCATGTTGAGTTGTGGCCGTGAGTCCTAGATACATCTACGTGACCTCACACCACTATACTCTCACACGGTGGCCTCAGCCATCAACCTCCTCTTTGAGGAGATTTTTTTTTATTCTTCTTGTTTTCTTTGATTTTTATTTTGGTTTTCTTTTTCCCTTTTTGTTTTTAGTTTTTATTTTCTCCATGTTCTTTGTGGGAGATTCACCCAAGCTTGGCTTTGCATGCTTTGATTCTTGCAAGCTTGGTTGAGTAGTACGTTAACAGTTCCGACATCTAATCCTAAGCCAATACCTACCTCTTCAGCCAATTCAGTCTAAAAGAACAAGTCTACACCAAAATCTGAGTGTTTTTGAGCTTTGGAGGCCGGTACTACCGGTCCTCAGGCCGGTACTACCTCTTAGGTGCAGTAACCTGACGACTGTCACGAGTTTGCCCCAGAGCGGTACTACCGCCCGAGGTACCGGGCAAGTACCGGTAAGCGGTACTACCGCTCCTACGAGCGGTACTACCGCTTGCACCTTTGACTTAAGGTACCGGGTGGGACGGGTTCTTCCCCAAATCACGACACACCCCCACCCACCATGAGTCAAAGGCGTCCCCAAGCTCCAAGACCTCGAGGAGACCGGCCCCGATCTCCTCCTCCAGCCATCCCCGGCCAAATCTCCTCCGTGGAGAAGCTTCCCCACCCTCTTCTCCGCCATGTCCTCCGGTATGAGCCCTAATCTCTCTCTCTAGGGTGTGTTGAACTCCCTAGATGCGTAGGCTAGGGTTTGATGGGGTTTGTGGTGGAAAAATCTTCTTGGAAGCTCTTCATGTATGTGGATACTAGCTAGCAACATTATGTGAGACTATGAACTTCTTTGCCATGTTCTCGATCTTGATCTAGATGTGCTGAGCTTGAGCGGTTGTACCGCTCGTTCATGGGTGGCACTACCGGGTCAGGTCGCGGTACTACCGCTTTGACTAGTTTCACCTATGATGCTTGTTAGTGTCCTCCTTGATCTTTAATTCCATGGCTGGTGCACTTATCCCCTATTCCCTTCCAAACCTATGCTGTTCATAGGTTCATCCAAGCCCCCTGGTGGCGGCAAGGTCAAGCCTCCTACTCGTCGTCATCGAGAGGAAGAAGAGCAAGAAGATATTGTACCAACAAGGACCACCAAGCGCCAAAAGGATGCAGCAGCGGCAGCTAGCAAAAGGACCGCCCCGGGTCCTCGAAAGTCTATGACCGATCTCAAGAAAGCCCAATTTTTGCAAGTACGAGGAGCCAATCCGTATTTGGTGCCAAGGAATGCTCGTCAATGCCCCAATCATTTCTTCTACCATGCTGACCAAGAGAGGATTTACAATGAAGTCTATGGGGCTAAGGAATTCAATTGTTGCCCCCAATACTCCATTAGCATGGACAAGCTCCAATCTAAGCTCGAATACTTTGGGGAGGCTCTTGAGATATCTCAAGAGCAAGGGCTTATTCCTTTGATGACCTTCTCCCACAACTTCTCCAAGGAAGTGATATGTCAGTTCTATGCCACCGTGGTTTTTCTTGAGGATGAAGGTGGCTTCCGCACATTAAAATGGATGACCAAGGAGTTCGTGATGGAGGCCATGTGGGAGGAATTTGCTAGGGGCATTGGCTATGATCTTCCCGACAATGAAACCAACTTCTTCCGGATTCACCTTCAATCCAAGCCAATGGCCAAGGAGAAGATGGACAACCTCTACATCCCCGGAAGGATGTTGTGTGGAAGTGCCTACCACCTCCTTCCCGTCTATGACATCATGAACCGCAGCACCATCAACCCCAAGCACACCAACCATGACGAGGTGCATGGGTTTCTTGTGAACCTTCTTGTGCGCACCAATGAGATGAGGGGTAGCGGCAAGCAGCTGGATGTCATAGACTACATTTGGCATGAGATGCGTGATTGTGCCTTCCTCTGCAAGCTTCCTCAATATGCGCCCTACATCATGAGGCTCATTTGCCTCAAATGGGATCAAGCTGGCCGTTGGGATCTCATGGAGCAATATCGCCCCCTCCGAGGTATTCACAAGGAGAAGATCCCTCTCGTCAAGAAGCATGACCCTCCGAGGTATGGCAAGAATGCACCCAAGGACACCGAGGAGGAGGAAGCCGATAGTGATGACTCCGATTTCGTGCCCAACTCCGTCAAGACCAAAGGCCTCTTCGCCAAACTCACCGCTCGCCTCAAGAAGTCCTTTTGCTTCAAGGAGGATCTCCAAAACAAGATGTACCAAGCCCACCATGACAACAAGAAGATCCGCCAACGCCAAAAGGCGACGATGAGGCACATGGGCCTTCCCGTCTGCGAGCGCTCCGAGGACAACATTACTCCTCCCGGAAAATGGAAGTCCAAGTACACTTGGTCAAGTTCCGAGGAGTCCATTCCCGAGCGCGGTGTTCGTCCCTCTCCACCACCTCATGGAAAGGGCCAAGTTGAAGATGAAGACAAAGATGAAGAGGAGGAGGATGATCAGGAGGAGGACGACGAGGAAGGCGAGGACGATGATGATGACGAGTGATCCCCTTGGGACGTTAGTATGTTCTTCTCCCTTTTTGGTGTTTCGATGCCAAAGGGGGAGAAGTTGATAAATTAGGACGGAAATTTGCATGGGGATGCCAAGGGCTTGGTGCTTCATTTTGGTTTTTCGGCCTTGGCATCATATCTTATCCCTAGTTATTCGGAACTTTATTCGTATGTGTGCTTGCTACTCTATTCGTGGATCCTCCGATCCCCCGGTTTGTATTAAGACTTATTCGTTGGTAGCCTACATTGGTCTTCGTTATTTATCTCTTGATTGGCTACATCAATTCTATGGAGGCACTCATTGTGAGTTTGGGTTTTCTCAAGGCAAAGGTATGACAAATCCACCCAAAGCTTCTTACATGATCACGTGTTGCCTCTATAGTGTTCATATGCTATATGATCTTGTCAAATATCCTTCTTGGCATATGTGCATGGTTTGTAGAATCTAGGGGGAGTTGTCCCTCTAGGATGTGTGCATTTGTATACAAATGCATAGTCCAAATATGCACACATCTAGGGGGAGCTCCGTCTACTTTTGCAAATCAAGAACCTTATCATAATATCTTATGCTATGTTGCAAATTCTTGTGTTGTCATCAAACACCAAAAAGGGGGAGATTGAAAGAGCAAGATCCATATCCCGTGTTTGTGTGTTTGATGACAACACTTGAATGAATTTAACCGTGCGCAAAGATTGTCTTTGATAGATTTGCAAGTGCACGGTGCCCTCGCTGAACACATCATGATCGGAGGACTGAAGCGTAGCTCTTAGGTTTTCTGGTTTTGCGTGTGTGTCGTGAGGTGACATGGTTGGAGAGGAAAGGAGGAAAAAGCAGTTTCAGCCAAAGCGGTACTACCGGTACCAGGAGCGGTAGTACCGCTACCCTACTGGTACCGCTCTGCAGTACCGCTCTAGAGGTTTTACCTAAAATGCCCCACATAACAAGTTGTGGTACCTCTGCGGTACCTTGAGCGGTAGTACCGCTTGAGAGCGGTAGTACCGCTTAAGTACCATAACATAAGTTACGGCACTACCGCTGTGGTACCGCTTGGGATCCAGTAACCCCTGGAGGCCATTGCGGTACCTCAAGCGGTAGTACCGCTATGTGTCCACGTGGATAAGTACTGTGGGGATTTCGAATCCAAAACGGTAGTACCGCTTACCAAAGCGGTAGTACTGCTTAGGCAGAAACTATACATAACGGTTGGATTTGAGGAGACCTATTAAAATGCCCCTTCTTCCCCAGCTCGTTTTTAGCTCTTCTCTCTCTCTCCTCCATTGTTGCTGAGCTCAAACTTAGTGGATCTCCCTACCTACCCAATCAATCTTGCTCGTACTTTGAGGAGTGGTGGAGGAGACCCAGATATATCGATCTACCAAGAGAGTTTTCACCGATTCGTGCTAGTCCTTAGTAGATCTTGTTGGTAGGGTTCCTATGGTGGGATCTTGGAAGAAGTGCACCTATGGAGGCTAGCTTAATGTTGTGCTAGCTCCATAGGTTGTTGGGAGCCTCCTAGTGTTGTGGAGATCGCCCCAACCTTGTGAAGGAACCACCGCCTCGACCGGTGCCTTAGTGGAGAAGGGGGATCCCCTTTGTGGAGCTCTCTCGAGGAAGAAGGTGAGGCCTTCCTTCGAGGTGTGGCCGCCTAGCCTCTTGTGTGAGGCTAGCACCTCCTCAACGCAGACGTACTCCCTTTTGTGGGAGAAACTGTGGGAAATAAACCTCGCCTCGTCTCCGCGCCCTCCGGTTGTCCCGCTCCTTACTCTTACTACCATGCTTGGTTCTTTTACTTGTTGCACTTGTCTAGGATCATACTAGGATCATCTTGAGCATCAAAGCTATCACCTTTACTTCCGTTGCACTAAAAATTGAAAAAGGCTAAAACTTTGTGTAGCGTCCATTCACCTCCCCCCTCTTGTTCGCTACGATCCATTCAATCGGCCCCAACATAAGCCTACCTAGGCATCTGTCTGTTCACCACGACGGCACCCTCCCGCCCCCACCCGCGCGCCATGTTGATGATCTTCGTCACTATATACAACAACTTATTTATCATCTCCCAACTATAACGCGTCAGCAAACATGATGCGTGGTACACGCCAGCCCGTGAGCAAGAAGGCACGTTTAAACACGGTCTACATAAAAATCGGTCAAATATACATTCCAATCGGAACATGTTTACCAGGTGAGCGAAGGCAAGCTAGAACCTCAGTTTCTTTAGCACTAGAACATAATGGGAGAAATTTCCATTCAAACGCAATCACCTATCATGTCCCTGGTGGTCATGAATCATAACTCTGATACTAGCCTTCTTAGTAAGCTCTTCCGAGCATGCATCAAATTAGCTTTAAGTTGTCCTTCAACTGGTGTTGTCCAGTTAGAGATGCTAACTGAACCTTTAGGTAGATGGTGTTCAGAGGTGACAACTTATTTTCCTTTAGGTGCATTGACATTAGAGAAGGGCTCTAGATAGTTAGTGATGATGAAGATGACGCAACTACCGAAGCCTTACCGTCTCCTTGAATAATGTTGTTTCGATGGTGATATGCACGCCACATAAGGAAAATAAGCTTCGCTCTTATGGTGGGTGAAGCAGTTGTTAGTATGTGCATAAACAATTCTTGCTAGTTAATTGGAATTCAGCCTCTTGTGTAGGGTCCATACATTCCTCATATCTTCACACAGAGCTATGGCCATTGTACATCGTATAAGCGCGTGATGACCATCCTCAGTTTCAAGTCCACAAATGGTGCAGGTTGGGTATATCATGGGCATTCCTTGCTGGAGCCCCAAGCGAACTGTCAGGGTAGACATCGTCGCCTTCTAGGCGAACACTCGTAACTTTTTCGACACCTTTGTTTTCCATAGGAGATTCCATATGCCTCTATTTCCTTTAGGTTCTAAACTGGATTGTCCATTGCTCCGTAATTCCATAGATGGCTGCATACCGAGTGTGTACGTAGAATGGACTGCAAGCATGTCATTTTTCGGTGGGAACCAAGCAACAAAATCATCACACGACATTTGTGTAAGCTTGATCGCTAGAATGGCAACAACATCATGATGCGGGAAACTTGATCTGACCAAACCTATATCACAAGTTCTCGTAGCTGGGTTGATGGGTTTCGAGACCCACCAGCCAATTCACCATATTACTCCACTCTTTAACAATCCAAGACCATGCATCCATTGCCAAGAATGCAAAGTATTTTGTATGAATGCCGTGTCAAGGAGATTACCTCATGGGCAATACTTTGCTTTCAATAAATGTCCACACAAAATGATGGGTGATGAATAAGCATCTATGCCCACCGCGCAAGCACCGCTTGGTTGGAAATACGCAAATCCCAAAAACCAATACCACCCTGCGACTTTGGTCGATCTAGTCATCTTTCCTAGGACATCTAGTGCATATGTTTGTCAGTTGTGTTCTCCGAATTACTCCTACATAAGTCACAGAGTAGCGATGTTCACTCGTCATCGATCGCCATGTGCGCAGTTGTAGTTCTTTGCGTTGTACTGATCCTCGTCACATATTGGGGTTTGTTTACCTAATGCTCTTTAGGGTGCACCTAAATCTCAAACGCTTTATCCCATGTAGCACATGTTCCGGTCAAAGCAGTCTTCTTGTGACGTGGAATCAGCAGGCTATTCATTGCACCAACTGCTATGAAATCTGCTTCAAGGATGTCCGGCCCCTCGCTCTACCACGTGTCTACAAATTAGAAGAGAAAAACAAAACAACAAAGTTAATTTTGTCAATTTATTCTACGCGTTGACCTAGGCTACCTGATGGGGAACCTTCCCATACCCTAAACACTAAACCCTCACCTCAACCCACCAGTGATCAAACCTCATGTTTAACACTTTGCGTCTATAGAGATGTCATCAATTTAAGACTTGTCGGATCAATTTCCTAGACTTAGTCTCTTCGAGTTTGTTTCTTCCAGAATATGGGTTTTGTAGCATTTCATGCACTACAAACTCATGGGATGATCTTTCTTCTCCATCTCCTATATATGCAGACCTGCGTGTTTTTGGTTACATCATGGTATGATGTTCCGTTACTTATACCAATTATTGCAATCTTGTATGAAATTTGAAGTTATGTGCAATACATACTTAGTTACTACTGCGTTTATACGAACCGAGAATTAAGGCGTCAGAGGGAAAAAAAATAGGTGTCGAGAAGAAACAAGAATAATAATACTCCCTCCATCCCAAAAACTAGGGTGTAAATTTTGTTGCACACTTATTAAGGAGGCTTAATGGATCGATAGCCAGGAGAGAAAAAATCGGAAATTTTCCTTTTCTGCCCCTGCATGTACGGGACACATGCATCTCTTTAATTCTCTCTGGTAGGCATGCACCTCCTTAATTCTCTCTGTACGCATGCATCTCCTTAATCCTCTCTTTTACGCATGCCCCTGCATGCACATGAGTCGAGGGGGACGATGGGAAAGGGTATCGAGAAGCAAGGGTAAAAACGGGAAGGACTCGGTCTTCATCCGAACCAGTGCCCACCACGCCTTATGCCTTGACTAAAAATCAGAAAAAAATATACGCCCTAATCCTTGGGATGGAGGGAGTAATTATTATTAGTCATGGTTTACTCAGTTCAATTAGA
This sequence comes from Lolium perenne, assembly GCF_019359855.2. Taxonomy (NCBI): domain Eukaryota; kingdom Viridiplantae; phylum Streptophyta; class Magnoliopsida; order Poales; family Poaceae; genus Lolium; species Lolium perenne. Next base: position 128,745,228 of record NC_067244.2, read on the forward strand.
CCGCTGCTTTTACTAATCTGTGACATGAATAGAGCAGTCTCCTTTAGTATTTTTCCTTCCAAGTATTATTTAGTTCATTGATACGTCCAAAACGTATCTACTTTCCCGAACACTTTTGCTATTGTTTTGCCTCTAATTTGTGTATTTTGGATGCAACTAACACAGACTAACGCTGTTTTCAGCTGAACTGTTCTAGTGTCTCGTTTTTGTGTAGAAATCCAATTTTCAGGAAAATCCTCAGAATTTATGCAGAAGGTCCTATTTTCCCACAATATTGGCGGAGCTAGAAGGGCAAGCCAGGTGGGGGCCCGAGCGCCCCACACACTAGGCCGGCGCGGCCCAGGAGGGGCCCGCGCGGCCCTAGTGTGTGGCGGCCTCTGTAACATCCCTAGTTTTCAAAATACAAAAACCTGCATGCATTCATGGCATCCTTGCATTTGTTCATTTATACATAAAATGTTAAGCACAATTGTCATACCCATAGCTACATATCCTTTATGCAAAGAACTTTATTATCCTACCATGCTAATTTGGGTCTAAACATTGTTCTCTGTTGTTTAAAACAAAGCCTTGATTTTTACAAAATTTTAGAAATTGGTTTGGGTCATTTTGGATACATAAAACTAAAATTATGTCAAAAACAGAAAAAAGAAAAAAGAAAAAAAAAGAACAAAAAAAAAAGAGAAGCAACGGATCGGACCGGCCGAGCTGGGCCAGTCCGACCGCGCCGGCCCACCTCGGCGGGGAAAGCGGCCCGTAGCGCCGAACCGCCTCTGCCCCCTCACGCTGACGGGTGGGACCGCCCGACGCGGGGCCCACGCCTTCTTCCACCTCGAGTCCGAAGCGGACTCCACGCCGCCGCCCCAGCCCTAGACCGACGCGGACGCAATCCGCGCCGTCCGATGCCGCCTCGACGTCCGTACCCCCGCCTATATAAAGCCACGACCCCCGTGGACCTTTTCCCCTAATCCGCCACCCCTATTGCGCCGCCAGCCGCCGCCAATCTCTCGCCGGAGATCGCGCGGGCGCCGCCGCCTCCAGCCCCCTGCCGCGGGCGCCCTAAGCCGCCATCTGCCGCGCCGCCACCACCCACCGCCTCGCCGCATCGCGCCGCCTCCCGTAGCCACCTCCGACGCTGCCAGCTCCCTCCGTAGCGCCGCCGACGCCAGCCGCCCGAGCCTCCGCCTTCGCGCCATTACCGCCGGCCGGCAGGTAAGCCCCTCCTCCCCTTTTCCTTTTGTTTTATTTTTCTTTTAGAGTTTAGATCTGAGCCGTAGGTTAGATCTAACGGCCACAGTCCCCCCAGGGGGCGATCCGCGTGATCACCGCGCGGCCAATCGCGTCGCGCCGCGTGGCAGCCCAGTCAGCGCGCCCCGGCCCGATCTGGTCAAACTCGTTTAAATTCGAATTCGAATTCCAGTTTGCTGTCCAAACTCGTAAAATCGATATAAAATCAACCGCGGGGCCAAATTTTACAAACTTTATAGTTTTGGAAAGCTTACAGTATGTACTACACGTTTATGCAGTAATATGGCATATGTACTGTGTTAGATTTGGCATCAAATTTCGATTAGAGAAATAGACCAGATTACACTATAAAAATTGTATAAAATAATCTACTGGTCCAAATTTGATGATTTTGTACTTTCTGGAATCCTCAGAACATGTACTTCAATTTGGTATAGGGTTTGAACAACTTTGATACGTGCACAAACTTGCTTTAGTAAAATCTATTCGAATCAGTAATTCGAAGATAATTCAAATTCTATAAATCGTTTTCGAATAATTCCAATTGCACTACTTTTGTATTACTGTAACCTATCCAGGGAGGTCAAACTCATATTTTTACAACACCTAATGCTTGCAGTAGTTTATTATTAAGATAGTATATGTTAAATAGATACCCGGTTAATGATTTTTCTAAATCAAATTATATGTCCAGAATATTTTATTAACATGACACATATCAGAGAGCACATAATGCAACACTTACACACCACCTCTTGTGTGAAATTAAATGGTTGCATAGCATGCATGCATACATGTCTATGATTGTTCATATTGAATGTGTGTTTATTTGTTGTAAATTGTTTGAATAGATTGTGGAGGAGATCAAGGTGGTGCTTGTGATTGCTGTGATTGTGCGGGTTGCTTTGATCAAGGCAAGTGACACTCAAATACCTACTTATTTTGTTAAGCATTAGAGTTTTATAAATTAGTATGCATGGTAGGATTTTGTTTTCGAAAGTTATGCTATGCTTATTAATCCTAGTAGTGTGTAGCCATCCATGAACCCTTGCTAGGATTTTTAGTTGCCTAGCAATAACAACGTGCCACTGCTGTTTTGATCTAATTTGGATTGTGAGTATTGGGAATTAAAATTAACAACTTTAAAGAATCACCTGGGTGGATTGTTTGTGTGGTGGGCGGCTGCTCAGGGCTCCGACCCTGGAGTAACCGATGGCAGGTGGGTGCACGAGTGCGCAGATTGAATAGTGGTTGCTCTAGACTGCACCTCTGGTTTTCACCAGGGGATCGTGCGGGGTTTATTATCTGTAATGGTTCTAAGCTTTGTGAGTTTCACTTGTGGTTAGCCACCCAGGATTAAAGAGATTAATATGTCGTCCATGTTTTAGATAGCTTCCAGTGCAGCCTTATGGTATTATGGGCTCTGCCGGGATTAAGTAAGTTGTGAGGCCAAACTTGTTGCTTGACATGATGATGTGGCTAGCTACCAAACGGGAACGGGTCTTGCTAGTTATGGTTGAAGCCTCCCTCTGAAAGATCTTGTCTCATTTCTTCTCTTGGGAAGGGTGGGTCGTAAGGTGAAAGTGCACAACCTCTCGAGAGTTAAACCTAAGATCTTAGCCGTGTCCCCGGTTATGGACAATTTGAGCTTTCTAGGCAGGGAATGTACGGAAGAATCTCATCACCTTTTCTGAATAAGTTAAAATTTGAGTAGCAACTGTCGGATAGTACATGGGAGATGTAACCATGATACTATTTAAGACATCATTATGAGTTTTGCAAAATGTTTTGATTTGAAATAAAATGTAGGATAAAATTGGCTTTGTGCAAATTTTCCTAAACTCCACTTGCCAAATATCATGTAGATAGCTATGCCCAAAACATCCACCATATAAGTGTCATTTGCCAGTACATCATTGTACTGACCTCCATTCGTGGGGCTGCATATTCAAACGTGCAGGTTCGTCTGAGGAGGAGTACTAGGTAGGATCTCGAGTCTACATTCCAACATGTCTGCCTGTGGCGCATGAAGACAATGGAGGCTCACTGCAGTTATTTTTCGTTGGGTTTGCTTTGAACATTTATATTTGAGCTAGTCTATTTTGGCTATGCAATTTGTAAGACTTTATTTTTATCTCCTGAGGATCTGCGTTGTAATAAATTTGATACTATTGCTATGATTACTACATTTGAAATGGGTGTGCTATCAGTGATCCCGGGAATAGCACTATACACAGGTATCTTGCCTTTATTTAAAAGGTAGGGTGCTACAAAATGGTATCAGAGCCTAGTGTTGCCTGTAGGATCGAGACCCTAGGAATTGGAAAACCATAGGATACAAACTTGTTTAAAATGATAATTATGAAAATTTAATTCTGCACTTATCTATTCTTTTGGATTCCTTTCTAATCTTGCCTTCTCTTATAAAAATTTTAGATGGCCGACTACGACGAGACGTTTTGTGCTGGAGACGCACCTTTCTACCTCAGCAGCATACTGTTTGATATGTCATCACTAGTTGGGATACCACCTCCAGTCATCCAGGGCAGACAGTTGTACAAGGAACATGACACGGAGGCTTGGTTGATCAAGACCTTTATTCCAGGAAGTGATGATGACCTTGATGACCCGGGCATGACATATTCCGACATCTACCCGGATTGGGAGAATTCTGTGGAGATCGCCATCCAGGGCGCCATCGCCCGTATCCGCCACAAGTTCCATCGTAAGATTCCCCCGACGTCGCCTTACTATCAATTCGGTGAGCGTGCAGGAGATGGTACCCCACTCCGCCGCATTGGTGCTCGGAATGAATCGGTTTGTCGCAACTATATGATCGAGAGGGAGTTTGTGTCCGCTAACACCGAGATGCTGCTGAGGAGGCAAACCACCTTGGTGACTGAAGCCAGGGAGACGCTCCAATATGCCAACGCCAGAAATATGCAGATGGAAGCAGCTCTATTGGCCATAGATGACAAGAGACTGGCGCTAGAAGAGCGCATCGCCCTTCTGGAGGATCCAGTGAAGCTGGAAGAGAAGATAACCATTAGCGACAACTGGGCGAAGGCAGTCCAGAAGACAATAACGCTGATGCTGGAGAACAGGGCCATTGAAACTAAGGAGCATGATGAGATGAAGAAGGAGAATGACGCTTTGAAGATGGAGAACAAGCTTCTGAAGGAAACAATTGAAGAACTCTCGGCTGGGAAAGAGGAAGAAGATCCTCAAGAGAGGCTCATGTTTAACTCCGATGGTGAAGTAGAGCCAGTTGCGGAAGAGAAGAAGAAGAAGAAGAGGAAGACCAGCCAGGAGTCCTACCCCTTAGCATGCTATGGAGCGATCAAGAGACGTTAGAAGATCCCTTTAGACTATTAGGTTTTCTAGTTCATTACGTTTCTTTGTATTGTCCTACTATCTGATGTAAGGCAGTACCAACTATCTTAGTCGTATTTTCGAAACTCGATAAGTTTTAAGTAAAAGTTTGAATTTTCTGGTTTCAATGTTTCTGTTTGGTTGTGTGACTTGTTTGTGCATGGGTAGGAAATTTTACTTCCTAGATCTGTCTATCTTATTCTTATCTGTGCTAAAACTATACCAGATGCCGCCAAGACGTGACCCAACTCAGGATGCACTGAATCAGATGATGACAGCTCAGGCACAGCTCATGCAGATGATGACCCAGTTCATCCAAACCGCGCAGAACAACAACAACAATCCACCACCACCCCCACCTCCACCACCGCCGCCACCTCCACCACCACCACCACCCCCAGTGGATAGACTCGCCAGATTCCTGAGACTCCGACCAGCTAAGTTCTCCAGTGCCACCAAACCTATTGTAGCTGATGACTGGCTGCGCTCTGTCAACAAGGACTTAGTCACCTGTGAGTGCACGGAGGCTGAGAAGATTAGGTTCACCGCTCACTTGCTGGAAGGACCTGCTGCGATGTGGTGGGAGACTTATCAACTTACCCATCCAATAGATGGCTTAGACTGGGAAACATTCAAGGAGGGATTCCGTACTGCCCACATCTCCTCGGGCATTATGAATCTCAAGAGAGATGAATTCCGCAGTCTGAGACAGGGAGGGAGAACCCTGAAGGAATACATGGATGATTTCTGTACCTTGGCGAGGTATGCCCCTGAGGACATCCACACTGATGCTAAGAGGAAGGAGAAGTTCCTCAATGGACTTAAGGGTGAACTGAAGATTCCATTGTCGGTAGCTTACGCACCCAGTTACCAGTCCCTACTTGATCAAGCCATCACCCTGGACAACAATATCAAGAAGGAGGAGAACCGCAAGAGGAAGTTTAGCAATAAGAGTCACACTGAGCCATTCCACAAGAAGCACCATTTTTCTGATGGGAATGGAAGTCATAGCTCACACAGGCATAACGGTCATTTCAACAAGGGGAATGGCAACAATTTCAATGGTCACAAGTTCAATGGAGGATCCAGGGGAAATCATTCCAATGGGAATCACAGTGGAAACAACGGCCGTCACAATGGTGGTAACGCACACTCCAATGGAAATAATGGCCAGCATCGACACAATTCAAAAGACTTGTCCCATATTACCTGCTACAAGTGTAAGAAGACTGGGCACTTTTCCACTGATTGCCCGGAGAATAAGTCCGTTGAAGCTACCAAAGCAAATTCATTCCAGAAGGGACAGGTGAACCATCTCAACGTGGAGGAAGTGATGAATGAACCTGACGCTGTGATGGGTATGTTTCCACTCAACTCATTTACAACATTGGTTTTATTTGATACTGGTGCATCGCATTCATTCATATCAAGAGCTTTTGTGAATAAAAATGGAATACCCACTGAAACAATAGGAAAAACAATTAAAGTAAGTTCCCCTGGTGGAGAGATGATAGTTAATTCTGGATGCAGAGATTTGATTTTAGAGATTGGCCCCTATAAATTCCCCGCTCACTTAGTAATCCTAGAATCACAAGGTTTGGATGTTATTTTGGGAATGGACTGGATGACAACCTATAGAGGAGTCATAGATTGTGTGAGTAAATCAATCACTCTCACAACCCCCGAGGGAAAACGAATTAGGTTCAAATCCCGATTGGACTTTGGAGAAATAAGGCTGGAAAATCTTAAGGGGGTTAGCCTAGGCCAAGTACGCATAGTCAAGGAATACCCTGATGTTTTCCCTGATGAGCTACCAGGAATGCCTCCTGATAGAGATGTGGAGTTCCTTATAGAACTGCTTCCGGGCACAGGCCCTATAGCAAAGAGACCTTACCCTATGTCTACTGATGAGTTGAAGGAGCTCAAGAAACAGCTGAAGGAGCAGTTAGGAAAAGGTTTCATTAGGGAGAGTTCGTCGCCGTGGGGAGCGCCTGTTCTGTTTGTTGAGAAGAAGGACAAAAGCCAGCGTTTGGTTATGGATTACCGTTCGCTAAATGAGGTTACCATCAAGAACAAATACCCCCTACCTAGAATCAATGATCTTTTTGATCAGTTGGTTGGAGCTAGTGTGTTTTCCAAGATCGACCTTCGGTCTGGATATTTTCAGCTCAAGATTAGAGAACATGACATTCCCAAGACAGCCTTTGTCACTAGATATGGTTCATATGAGTATACGGTGATGCCTTTCGGCTTAACCAATGCTCCCTCATACTTCATGAATATGATGAACAAAGTGTTCATGGAATTCCTCGACAAGTTTGTCGTAGTCTTCATTGACGACATACTTATCTATTCTAAGAGCGAAGAGGAACATGAGAAACACCTCCGCCTAATATTGGAGAAACTCCGAGAACATCAGCTATATGCCAAGTTTAGTAAATGCGAATTTTGGCTCAGTGAAGTAGGATTTCTCGGACACATCATATCCAAGGAAGGGATTGCTGTTGATCCATCCAAGGTAGCAGCTGTGACAGAATGGGAACCACCCAAGAACGTTGGTGAAATTCGTAGCTTTCTGGGGTTGGCAGGATACTATAGGAGGTTCATTGAGAATTTCTCCAAGATAGCAAAACCGATGACTGAGTTGCTGAAGAAGGAGAAGAAGTTTGTTTGGACTGAAGCATGTGAAGCCAGTTTTCAGGAATTGAAGAAGAGATTGGTGTCTGCACCGATCCTGTGTTTACCAGATTTGGAGAAGGAGTTCCAAGTGTACTGTGACGCATCTCACCAAGGTCTTGGAAGTGTGTTGATGCAAGAAGGCAAGGTAGCATCTTATGCTTCTAGGCAACTCAAGAAACATGAAATCAATTACCCCACACATGATTTAGAGTTAGCTTCAGTAGTTCATGCACTGAAGACCTGGAGACACTATTTGATGGGGAAACGATGTGAAGTATTTACCGACCACAAGAGTTTGAAGTACATTTTCACCCAGAAGGAATTGAACATGAGGCAAAGAAGATGGTTGGAACTCATCAAGGATTACGATCTGAGTTTGCAATACCACCCTGGTAAAGCAAACGTAGTGGCAGATGCCTTAAGTCGTAAGTCTTATCTGAATTGGCTATCGACAGAGGATTTACCTGAAGATCTGTGCAAGGGATTGAAGGAGCTTAGTTTGGAAATAGTACCGGAAGGCTTTGTAGCATCCTTAATAGTACAACCTATGTTGATGGATAAGATAAAAGAAACCCAGAAGGGAGACGAAGATATAGAGAAGATAAAAGAAAACTTGAAGGAGGATAAAGCAAAAGGTTTTAGTGAAGATGAGCAGGGTATTGTTTGGTTTGGAAAGCGTATTTGCGTAGCAAATGATCCAGAACTTAGGAAGCTGATATTTCAGGAAGCTCATGAGACACCCTATTCCATTCACCCTGGCAATACCAAGATGTACATGGATCTGAAGGAGAGATTTTGGTGGAATAATATGAAGCGAGGCATCGCCGAATATATAGCCAAGTGTGATGTGTGTAGCAGAGTGAAGGCTGAACATCAGAAGCCAGCAGGATTATTGCAACCACTGAAGGTTCCAGAATGGAAGTGGGACCAAATCGGTATGGACTTTATCACTGGATTACCCCGAACAAAATCCGGTTATGATTCGATTTGGGTTATTGTAGATCGTTTGACCAAGGTAGCTCACTTCGTGCCTGTGAAGACCACTTACACCAGCGCTAAGTTAGCAGATATCTATATGAAGAGGATAGTATGTCTTCACGGTGTTCCTAAGAGTATTGTGTCAGATAGAGGTACCCAATTTACCTCGCATTTCTGGAAGCAGTTGCATGAGTCCTTAGGAACTAGATTGGAGTTCAGTACAGCATTTCACCCTCAGACAGATGGACAGACTGAGAGAGTGAATCAGATCCTGGAGGATATGCTAAGAGCTTGTGTTATAGATTATGGAACTAGTTGGGATGACAGTTTACCGTATGCGGAGTTCTCCTACAACAATAGCTACCAAGCCAGCATAGAGATGTCCCCATTTGAAGCCCTGTATGGGAGAAAGTGTACCACGCCCCTGCTATGGAGTGGAGTAGGAGAAAGGAGTTTCTTTGGACCAGATATTATCCAGGAAGCCGAAGAAAAGGTTAGACTGATCAAGGATAGATTAAAGGTGGCACAGTCCAGACAGAAGAGCTATGCTGACAACAAGCGTAGAGATGTCTCATATGAAATAGGCGATAGAGTTTATCTCAGAGTGTCACCCCTTCGAGGAGTCAAGAGATTTGGAATCAAGGGAAAGTTAGCCCCAAGATTCATCGGACCGTTCAAGATCTTATCTCGCAAAGGAGAAGTAGCTTATGAGATTGAATTGCCAGAGATTCTTTCAGCAGTTCATAACGTGTTCCATGTCAGTCAGTTGAAGAAATGTCACCCTGAGATGTCAGAAACGCCATTGAAGGACACAGTACCACTCGAGGAAGTTCAACTGGAAAGTGACTTGACGTATGAGGAGAAACCCATTAAGATCTTGGAGAGAGCTGAAAGAAATACCCGCACCAAAACTATCAAGTTCTGCAAGGTTCAATGGAGTCACCATACCGAGGAAGAGGCAACTTGGGAACGCGAAGACAGTCTTCGAGAAGATTACCCACACCTATTTGCTAGCCTTTCCGAAGCCCGAGGACGTGCTTCATCTTAAGGGGGTTAGTCTGTAACATCCCTAGTTTTCAAAATACAAAAACCTGCATGCATTCATGGCATCCTTGCATTTGTTCATTTATACATAAAATGTTAAGCACAATTGTCATACCCATAGCTACATATCCTTTATGCAAAGAACTTTATTATCCTACCATGCTAATTTGGGTCTAAACATTGTTCTCTATTGTTTAAAACAAAGCCTTGATTTTTACAAAATTTTAGAAATTGGTTTGGGTCATTTTGGATACATAAAACTAAAATTATGTCAAAAACAGAAAAAAGAAAAAAGAAAAAAAAAGAACAAAAAAAAAAGAGAAGCAACGGATCGGACCGGCCGAGCTGGGCCAGTCCGACCGCGCCGGCCCACCTCGGCGGGGAAAGCGGCCCGTAGCGCCGAACCGCCTCTGCCCCCTCACGCTGATGGGTGGGACCGCCCGACGCGGGGCCCACGCCTTCTTCCACCTCGAGTCCGAAGCGGACTCCACGCCGCCGCCCCAGCCCTAGACCGACGCGGACGCAATCCGCGCCGTCCGATGCCGCCTCGACGTCCGTACCCCCGCCTATATAAAGCCACGACCCCCGTGGACCTTTTCCCCTAATCCGCCACCCCTATTGCGCCGCCAGCCGCCGCCAATCTCTCGCCGGAGATCGCGCGGGCGCCGCCGCCTCCAGCCCCCTGCCGCGGGCGCCCTAAGCCGCCATCTGCCGCGCCGCCACCACCCACCGCCTCGCCGCATCGCGCCGCCTCCCGTAGCCACCTCCGACGCTGCCAGCTCCCTCTGTAGCACCGCCGACGCCACCCGCCCGAGCCTCCGCCTTCGCGCCATTACCGCCGGCCGGCAGGTAAGCCCCTCCTCCCCTTTTCCTTTTGTTTTATTTTTCTTTTAGAGTTTAGATCTGAGCCGTAGGTTAGATCTAACGGCCACAGTCCCCCCAGGGGGCGATCCGCGTGATCACCGCGCGGCCAATCGCGTCGCGCCGCGTGGCAGCCCAGTCAGCGCGCCCCGGCCCGATCTGGTCAAACTCGTTTAAATTCGAATTCGAATTCCAGTTTGCTGTCCAAACTCGTAAAATCGATATAAAATCAACCGCGGGGCCAAATTTTACAAACTTTATAGTTTTGGAAAGCTTACAGTATGTACTACACGTTTATGCAGTAATATGGCATATGTACTGTGTTAGATTTGGCATAAAATTTCGATTAGAGAAATAGACCAGATTACACTATAAAAATTGTATAAAATAATCTACTGGTCCAAATTTGATGATTTTGTACTTTCTGGAATCCTCAGAACATGTACTTCAATTTGGTATAGGGTTTGAACAACTTTGATACGTGCACAAACTTGCTTTAGTAAAATCTATTCGAATCAGTAATTCGAAGATAATTCAAATTCTATAAATCGTTTTCGAATAATTCCAATTGCACTACTTTTGTATTACTGTAACCTATCCAGGGAGGTCAAACTCATATTTTTACAACACCTAATGCTTGCAGTAGTTTATTATTAAGATAGTATATGTTAAATAGATACCCGGTTAATGATTTTTCTAAATCAAATTATATGTCCAGAATATTTTATTAACATGACACATATCAGAGAGCACATAATGCAACACTTACACACCACCTCTTGTGTGAAATTAAATGGTTGCATAGCATGCATGCATACATGTCTATGATTGTTCATATTGAATGTGTGTTTATTTGTTGTAAATTGTTTGAATAGATTGTGGAGGAGATCAAGGTGGTGCTTGTGATTGCTGTGATTGTGCGGGTTGCTTTGATCAAGGCAAGTGACACTCAAATACCTACTTATTTTGTTAAGCATTAGAGTTTTATAAATTAGTATGCATGGTAGGATTTTGTTTTCGAAAGTTATGCTATGCTTATTAATCCTAGTAGTGTGTAGCCATCCATGAACCCTTGCTAGGATTTTTAGTTGCCTAGCAATAACAAAGTGCCACTGCTGTTTTGATCTAATTTGGATTGTGAGTATTGGGAATTAAAATTAACAACTTTAAAGAATCACCTGGGTGGATTGTTTGTGTGGTGGGCGGCTGCTCAGGGCTCCGACCCTGGAGTAACCAGTGGCAGGTGGGTGCCTGAGAGTGCGCAGTTGAATAGTGGTTGCTCTAGACTGCACCTCTGGTTTTCACCAGGGGATCGTGCGGGGGTTTATTATCTGTAATGGTTCTAAGCCTGTGAGTTTCACTTGTGGTTAGCCACCCAGGATTAAAGAGATTAATATGTCGTCCATGTTTTAGATAGCTTCCAGTGCAGCCTTATGGTATTATGGGCTCTGCCGGGATTAAGTAAGTTGTGAGGCCAAACTTGTTGCTTGACATGATGATGTGGCTAGCTACCAAACGGGAACGGGTCTTGCTAGTTATGGTTGAAGCCTCCCTCTGAAAGATCTTGTCTCATTTCTTCTCTTGGGAAGGGTGGGTCGTAAGGTGAAAGTGCACAACCTCTCGAGAGTTAAACCTAAGATCTTAGCCGTGTCCCCGGTTATGGACAATTTGAGCTTTCTAGGCAGGGAATGTACGGAAGAATCTCATCACCTTTTCTGAATAAGTTAAAATTTGAGTAGCAACTGTCGGATAGTACATGGGAGATGTAACCATGATACTATTTAAGACATCATTATGAGTTTTGCAAAATGTTTTGATTTGAAATAAAATGTAGGATAAAATTGGCTTTGTGCAAATTTGCCTAAACTCCACTTGCCAAATATCATGTAGATAGCTATGCCCAAAACATCCACCATATAAGTGTCATTTGCCAGTACATCATTGTACTGACCTCCATTCGTGGGGCTGCATATTCAAACGTGCAGGTTCGTCTGAGGAGGAGTACTAGGTAGGATCTCGAGTCTACATTCCAACATGTCTGCCTGTGGCGCATGAAGACAATGGAGGCTCACTGCAGTTATTTTTCGTTGGGTTTGCTTTGAACATTTATATTTGAGCTAGTCTATTTTGGCTATGCAATTTGTAAGACTTTATTTTTATCTCCTGAGGATCTGCGTTGTAATAAATTTGATACTATTGCTATGATTACTACATTTGAAATGGGTGTGCTATCAGTGATCCCGGGAATAGCACTATACACAGGTATCTTGCCTTTATTTAAAAGGTAGGGTGCTACAGCCTCGGTCAGCCCCCGACGCCCTCCTTCGGACTACTTATTGCCTTCGACCTAAAAATCGTGACGGAGAAGTCGAAGTCGCCAGAAACCCTCCAGAACGCCGCCACATCGCGAAACTCCGTCTCGGGAGCCAGAAGTCTCCGTTCTGGCACTCCGCCGGGACGGGGAATTGGAGGAGATCATCGCCATCATCACCACCGATGCCTCTTCATCAACCAGCCATGTTTCCCCCATCCATGTGTGAGTAATTCCCCCGCTGTAGGCCGAAGGGGATGGTAGGGATTGGATGAGATTGGTCATGTAATAGCATAAGATTGTTAGGGCATAGTGCCTAGTGTCCGTAACTGGTACTTTGATGATATTGTTGCAACTTGTTATGCTTAATGCTTGTCACTAGGGCCCGAGTGCCATGATCTCAGATCTGAACATGTTATTGTTTCATCATGATATTCATTGTTTTATGATCTTACCTACAAGTTGTATACACATGTCGCTGTCCGGAACCAATGGCCCCGAAGTGACAAGAATCGGGACAACCGGAGGGGATGGTAGTGATGTGAGGATCACATGTGTTCACGGAGTGTTAATGCTTTGCTCCGGTACTCTATTAAAAGGAGTACCTTAATATCCAGTAGATTCCCTTGAGGCCCGGCTGCCACCGGCTGGTAGGACAAAAGATGTTGTGCAAGTTTCTCATTGCGAGCACGTACGACTATATATGGAACACATGCCTATTGATTGCTTTCTACTTGGACACCATTTTATTATTATCTACAAATGCCCTGCTATGATTGTTACATGAGTTTCTCTCATCCATGCAACGCCTGTTATCCGTCCCCGTGCCTACAGTATTTTAATCCCGCTGTTTACTATAATTACTACTGCTGTCCGTGTTACTCTGCTGCTGTTATTTCACTACTGCTACTGCTATAAAACTGTTACTACTGATAAACTCTTGCGAGCAAGTCTGTTTCCAGGTGCAGCTGAATTGACAACTCTGCTGTTAAGGCTTTCAAGTAATCTTTGTCTCCCCTTGTGTCGAATCAATAAATTGGGATTTACTTCCCGCGAAGACTGCTGCGATCCCCTATACTTGTGGGTTATCAAGACTGTTTTCTGGCGCCGTTGCCGGGGAGCATAGCTTTATCTGGAAGTTCACTTGGATTGATATTGTTCGCTGCAAATTCTCCATCATGGGTAAAACTCGCGATTCTAAAGTCACCATATTACCATCCACTACAAGAAAAGGTACAACTCTGAGTACCTCTGCTGCTCTTGATTCACCATCTGTGATAAGTCAACTTGTTTCACCGCCGCAAGCTTCACTTGCTGGTACTTCTGCTGAATCTGAAAACTCTCATAATATTGATAATGTTTCTGCTGTGCTTGATGATAGTGGTTCATTGGGATCCTTTCTAGATGCTACAATTGCTAGGTCTAGACAAATTGAAAATGCTGAAACTCCTAATGTTACTACACCTGTTAATTCACCTGAACTTGATTATTCTAGTGATGATCCCGATGAAGATTATGTGGAGCTTAATGATGATTTTATTAATAGATGCAATGCTACTGCTGATGCAAGAAAAATTAAAAAGTTTCTCGCACAATATACTGTTAGACATAAGCTATCTCCTGATCCTGAATTTGCCACATCTCCTATATGCATTAAGGATAAAGATAATGATTTTTCTCTTGATCTATCTCATATAGCTATTGTAGAGAAAACACCCTTTTGTGGTACTGAAAAAGAAAGTGCTGTAGAACACATGATTGAACTTTCTTCTATGAGTAGCTTGTTTTCTGATGATGTCAAGATGCGTACTTACTTTGTCGCTAAAATTTTTCTTTTCTCATTAAAGGATGATACTAAAACTTGGTATAATAATTTGCCTCCTGGTTCTATTAAAAGTCCAACTGATCTGCGTGATGTTTTCTTTCGAAAGTACTTTCCTGCTAGTGCTCAACATATTGCTTTACAGAAAATTTATAGATTTGACCAGGGAGATGAAGAGAAATTGCCTGAGGCGTGGGCAAGATTTTGTTCTCTTATCAGAGCTCGACCTGGACATGATTTAGAAAAGAATGATTTACTTGATATATTTTATAGTGGACTAACCATTGAGTCTAGAGCATATTTGGATAGTTGTGCTGGTTGTGTTTTCAGGAAAAGAACTCCAGACGAAGCTGAAGAATTATTGGCTAGAATAAGCCAGAATCATGATGATTGGAATACACCTGAACCAACTCCAACGCCAATATTGAAGAAGAGGGGTTTAATTGAATTGAATGATGAAGATATGAGGGAAGCTAAGAAGTCTCTCAAGGAGAAAGGTATTAAATCCGAAGATGTCAGGAATCTACCTCCCATAGAAGATATATGTGAGATAATTCCCCCTTCATCCATGATTGAGGTAAACTCCCTTCAACGCTTTACTAGGGAAGATATTCCGTATTCAAAACCTCCTGCGCAATGCTTAGATGAGTTTGACAATTATATTGTTAAGCAAGAAAATTTTAATATGAGAGTAGAGAATCATCTAATGGAAAATTTCCAAGCTATTAGCAATTTGCATGATATTGTGGAGAGAACCTCCAATTATGTTAAGATGCTTGTTAAACATTTTCAAATGATTCAAACTCATATTGATCAACTCACTAAAGTGCAAAGTGACTTGTTAAAAAATAATTCTAAAGAGAAACATGCATATGAAGTAACAACTAGAGGTGGTGTCTCTACCCAGGATCCTCTATATCCTGAAGGGCATCCCAAAAGAATTGAACAAGATTCTCAACGAATTGAACCTAGTGCTCCTTCTAAGAAAAAGAAGAAGAAGAAACATAAAAATGTTGTAGAATCCTCTGAACCTGCTAATGATCCTAATAGTATTTCTATTTCCGATGCTGAAACTGAAAGTGGAAATGAACATGATAATGATAATGATAATGATAAGAATGATGCTTCTGAAGAGGTTGAAGATGAACATGAAAAGCATGCTAAAAATAAAAAGTATACTGATACGTGTACATCACGCGTCCGTTGGGAACCCCAAGAGGAAGGTGTGATGCGTACAGCGGCAAGTTTTCCCTCAGTATGAAACCAAGGTTTATCGAACCAGTAGGAGCCAAGAAGCACGTTGAAGGTTGATGGAGGCGAGATGTAGTGCGGCGCAACACCAGGGATTCCGGCGCCAACGTGGAACCTGCACAACACAAACCAAGTACTTTGCCCCAACGAAACAGCGAGGTTGTCAATCTCACCGGCTTGCTGTAACAAAGGATTAGATGTATAGTGTGGATGATGATTGTTTGCAGAAATAAAGAGAACAAGATATTCAGTAGATTGTATTTCAGTATAGAGAATTGGACCGGGGTCCACAGTTCACTAGAGGTGTCTCTCCCATAAGATAAACAGCATGTTGGGTGAACAAATTACAGTTGGGAAATTGACAAATAAAGAGGGCATGACCATGCACATACATATTATGATGAGTATAGTGAGATTTAATTGGGCATTACGACAAAGTACATAGACCGCTATCCAGCATGCATCTATGCCTAAAAAGTCCACCTTCAGGTTATCATCCGAACCCCCTCCAGTATTAAGTTGCTAACA
The DNA here is from genome assembly GCF_019359855.2 of Lolium perenne. Taxonomy (NCBI): domain Eukaryota; kingdom Viridiplantae; phylum Streptophyta; class Magnoliopsida; order Poales; family Poaceae; genus Lolium; species Lolium perenne. The sequence continues at coordinate 128,761,322 of NC_067244.2, forward strand.
ACAGAAAATTGCATTAAGTATTGCGCGTAATGTAATCAGTAACTACATCCTCGAACATAGCACCAATGTTTTATCCCTAGTGGCAACAGCACATCCATAATCTTAGAGATTTCTGTCACTTCCCCAGATTCACGGAGACATGAACCCACTATCGAGCATAAATACTCCCTCTTGGAGTTACAAGCATCTACTTGGCCAGAGCATCTACTAGTAACGGAGAGCATGCAAGATCATAAACAACACATAGATATAAATTGATAATCAACATAACATGGTATTCTCTATTCATCGGATCCCAACAAGCACAACATATAGAATTACAGATAGATGATCTTGATCATGTTCGGCAGCTGATACGTCTCCGACGTATCGATAATTTCTTATGTTCCATGCCACATTATTGATGTTATCTACATGTTTTATGCACACTTTATGTCATATTCGTGCATTTTCTGGAACTAACCTATTAACAAGATGCCGAAGTGCCAGTTGCTGTTTTCTGCTGTTTTTGGTTTCAGAAATCCTAGTAAGGAAATATTCTCGGAATTGGACGAAATCAAAGCCCAGGGGCCTATTTTTCCACGAAGCTTCCAGAAGTCCGAAGGAGAGACGAAGAGGGGCGACGAGGGGGCCACACCCTAGGGCGGCGCGCCCCCCCCCCTTGGCCGCGCGGCCCTGTGGTGTGGGGCCCCCGTGCCGCCTCTTGACCTGCCCTTCTGCCTACAAATAGCCTCCGTGACGAAACCCCCAGTACCGAGAGTCACGATACGGAAAACCTTCCAGAGACGCCGCCAACGCCGATCCCATCTCGGGGGATCCAGGAGATCGCCTCCGGCACCCTGCCGGAGAGGGGAATCATCTCCCGGAGGACTCTACGCCGCCATGGTCGCCTCCGGTGTGATGTGTGAGTAGTCTACCCCTGGACTATGGGTCCATAGCAGTAGCTAGATGGTTGTCTTCTCCCCATTGTGCTATCATTGTCGGATCTTGTGAGCTGCCTAACATGATCAAGATCATCTATCTGTAATTCTATATGTTGCGTTTGTTGGGATCCGATGAATAGAGAATACTTGTTATGTTGATTATCAAAGTTATATCTATGTGTTGTTTATGATCTTGCATGCTCTCCGTTATTAGTAGATGCTCTGGCCAAGTTGATGCTAGTAACTCCAAGAGGGAGTATTTATGCTCGATAGTGGGTTCATGTCTCCGTGAATCTGGAGGGGTGACAAGAACCTCTAAGGTTATGGATGTGCTGTTGCCACTAGGGATAAAACATTAGTGCTATGTTCAAGGATGTAGTCACTAGTTACATTACGCGCAATACTTAATGCAATTGTCTGTTGTTAGCAACTTAATACTGGAGGGGGTTCGGATGATAACCTGAAGGTGTACTTTTTAGGCATAGATGCAGTTGGATGGCGGTCTATGTACTTTGTCGTAATGCCCAATTAAATCTCACTATACTCATCATGATATGTATGTGCATGGTCATGCTCTCTTTATTTGTCAATTGCCCAACTGTAATTTGTTCACCCAACATGCTGTTTGTCTTATGGGAGAGACACCTCTAGTGAACTGTGGACCCCGGTCCAATTCTCTTTACTGAAATACAATCTACTGCAATACTTGTTCTACTGTTTTCTGCAAACAATCATCTTCCACACAATACGGTTAACTCTTTATTACAGCAAGCCGGTGAGATTGACAACCTCACTGTTTCGTTGGGGCAAAGTACTTTGGTTGTGTTGTGCAGGTTCCACGTTGGCGCCGGAATCCCTGGTGTTGTGCCGCACTACATCTCGCCGCCATCAACCTTCAACGTGCTTCTTGACTCCTACTGGTCCGATTAAACCTTGGTTTCTTACTGAGGGAAACTTGCCGCTGTGCGCATCACACCTTCCTCTTGGGGTTCCCAACGGACGTGCCAACCACACGCATCAAGCAAATTTCTGGCGCCGTTGCCGGGGAGATCAAGACACGCTGCAAGGGGAGTCTCCACTTCTCAATCTCTTTACTTTGTTTTTGTCTTGCTTAGTTTTATTTATTACTTTGTTTACTGCACTAAATCACAATACAAAAAAATTAGTTGCTAGTTTTACTTTACTTGCTATCTTGTTTGCTATATCAAAAACACAAAAAAATTAGTTTACTTGCATTTACTTTATCTAGTTTGCTTTATTTACTGTTGCTAAAATGGCCAACGCTGAAAATACTAAGTTGTGTGACTTCACAACCACAAATAATAATGATTTCTTATGCACACCTATTGCTCCACCTGCTACTACAGCAGAATTCTTTGAAATTAAACCTGCTTTACTGAATCTTGTTATGCGAGAGCAATTTTCTGGTGTTAGTTCTGATGATGCTGCTGCCCATCTTAATAATTTTGTTGAATTATGTGAAATGCAAAAATATAAAGATGTAGATGGTGATATTATTAAACTAAAATTGTTCCCTTTCTCATTAAGAGGAAGAGCTAAAGATTAGTTGCTATCTCTGCCTAAGAATAGTATTGATTCATGGACTAAATGCAAGGATGCTTTTATTGGTAGATATTATCCCCCTGCTAAAATTATATCTTTGAGGAGTAGCATAATGAATTTTAAACAATTAGATACTGAACATGTTGCTCAAGCTTGGGAAAGAATGAAATCTCTGGTTAAAAATTGCCCAACCCATGGACTGACTACTTGGATGATCATCCAAACCTTCTATGCAGGACTAAATTTTTCTTCACGGAATTTATTGGATTCAGCTGCTGGAGGTACCTTTATGTCCATCACTCTTGGTGAAGCAACAAAGCTTCTTGATAATATGATGATCAACTACTCTGAATGGCACACGGAAAGAGCTCCACAAGGTAAGAAGGTAAATTCTGTCGAAGAAACCTCTTCCTTGAGTGATAAGATTGATGCTATTATGTCTATGCTTGTGAATGATAGGACTAATATTGATCCTAATAATGTTCCGTTAGCTTCATTGGTTGCACAAGAAGAACATGTGGATGTAAACTTCATTAAAAATAATAATTTCAACAACAATGCTTACCGGAACAATTCTAGTAACAACTATAGGCCATATCCTTATAATAATGGCAACGGCTATGGTAATTCTTATGGGAATTCTTACAACAATAATAGCAGTTCACCCCCTGGACTTGAAGCCATGCTTAAAGAATTTATTAGTACACAAACTGCTTTTAACAAATCTGTTGAAGAAAAGCTTGGGAAAATTGATATACTTGCTTCTAAAGTCGATAGTCTTGCTGCTGATGTTGATCTTTTGAAATCAAAAGTTTTGCCTAATGAGAATCATCATAATAAAATTGTTACTACAGCAAATGCCATTCAAGTTAGAATTAATGAGAATATAAGATTAATGGCTGAACTGCGTGCTAGGTGGGATTGAGAAGAAAATGAAAAACTAGCTAAAGAGAAGAATGTAGCTAAAGTTTGGACTATTACCACCACTAGTAATGCTAATGCTACACATGTTGCTGCGCCCCCTACTAATACTAATAAAAGAATTGGTGTTAGCAATGTTTCCACTTCTAATGCAAAGCGCGAAAAACTGCCTGAAACTGCTAAAACTGCTGAAACTGCCTGTGATAAAGCTGCTGAAATTTTTTCCAACATTGGGGATGATGATCCCATTGCTTTAGATTATAATGGTTTGAATTTTGATGATTGCCACATCTCTGAAGTTATAAAGTTCTTGCAAAAACTTGCTAAAAGTCCTAATGCTAGTGCTATAAATTTGGCTTTCACGCATCATATTACAAATGCTCTCATAAAAGCTAGAGAAGAGAAATTAGAGCGCGAAGCCTCTATTCCTAAAAAGCTAGAGGATGGTTGGGAGCCCATCATTAAGATGAAGGTTAAAGATTTTGATTGTAATGCTTTATGTGATCTTGGTGCAAGTATTTCTGTTATGCCTAAGAAAATTTATAATATGCTTGACTTGCCACCGCTGAAAAATTGTTATTTGGATGTTAATCTTGCTGATCATTCTACAAAGAAACCTTTGGGTAAGGTTGATAATGTTCGCATTACCGTTAACAATAACCTTGTCCCCGTTGATTTTGTTGTCTTGGATATTGAATGCAATGCATCTTGTCCCATTATATTGGGAAGACCTTTTCTTCGAACTGTTGGTGCTATCATTGATATGAAGGAAGGTAATATAAAATATCAATTTCCTCTCAAGAAAGGTATGGAACACTTCCCTAGAAAGATAATGAAGGTACCTTTTGATTCTATTATGAGAACAAATTATGATGTTGACACTTCATCTCTTGATAATACTTGATACACACTTTCTGCGCCTAGCTGAAAGGCGTTAAAGAAAAGCGCTTATGGGAGACAACCCATGTTTTTACCTACAGTACTTTGTTTTGATTTTGTGTCTTGGAAGTTGTTTACTACTGTAGCAACCTCTCCTTATCTTAGTTTTGTGTTTTGTTGTGCCAAGTTAAGCCGTTGATAGAAAAGTAAGTACTAGATTTGGATTACTGCACAGTTCCAGATTTCTTTGCTGTCACGAATCTGGGTCCACCTCCCTGTAGGTAGCTCAGAAAATTAAGCCAATTTACGTGCATGATCCTCAGATATGTACGCAACTTTCATTCAATTTGAGCATTTTCATCTGAGCAAGTCTGGTGCCATTTTAAAATTCGTCAATACGAACTGTTCTGTTTTGACAGATTCTGCCTTTTATTTCGCATTGCCTCTTTTGCTATGTTGGATGAATTTCTTTGATCCACTAATGTCCAGTAGCATTATGCAATGTCCAGAAGTGTTAAGAATGATTGTGTCACCTCTGAATATGTCAATTTATATTGTGCACTAACCCTCTAATGAGTTGTTTCGAGTTTGGTGTGGAGGAAGTTTTCAAGGATCAAGAGAGGAGTATGATGCAACATGATCAAGGAGAGTGAAAGCTCTAAGCTTGGGGATGCCCCGGTGGTTCACCCCTGCATATATCAAGAAGACTCAAGCATCTAAGCTTGGGGATGCCCAAGGCATCCCCTTCTTCATCGACAACATTATCAGGTTCCTCCCCTGAAACTATATTTTTATTCCATCACATCTTATGTGCTTTTTCTTGGAGCGTCGGTTTGTTTTTGTTTTTTGTTTTTTTTGAATAAAATGGATCCTAGCATTCACTTTATGGGAGAGAGACACGCTCCGCTGTAGCATATGGACAAGTATGTCCTTGGTTTCTACTCATAGTATTCATGGCGAAGTTTCTCCTTCGTTAAATTGTTATATGGTTGGAATTGGAAAATGATACATGTAGTAATTGCTATAAATGTCTTGGGTAATGTGATACTTGGCAATTGTTGTGCTCATGATTAAGCTCTTGCATCATATGCTTTGCACCCATTAATGAAGAAATACATAGAGCATGCTAAAATTTGGTTTGCATATTTGGTTTCTCTAAGGTCTAGATAATTTCTAGTATTGAGTTTGAACAGCAAGGAAGACGGTGTAGAGTCTTATAATGTTTTCAATATGTCTTTTATGTGAGTTTTGCTGCACCGGTTCATCCTTGTGTTTGTTTCAAATAAGCCTTGCTAGCCTAAACCTTGTATTGAGAGGGAATACTTCTCATGCATCCAAAATACTTGAGCCAACCACTATGCCATTTATGTCCACCATACCTACCTACTACATGGTATTTTCCGCCATTCCAAAGTAAATTGCTTGAGTGCTACCTTTAAAATTCCATCATTCGCCTTGCAATATATAGCTCATGGGACAAATAGCTTAAAAACTATTGTGGTATTGAATATGTAATTATGCACTTTATCTCTTAATAAGTTGCTTGTTGTGCGATAACCATGTTCACTGGGGACGCCATCAACTATTCATTGTTGAATTTCATGTGAGTTGCTATGCATGTTCGTCTTGTCTGAAGTAAGAGCGATCTACCACCTTATGGTTAAGCATGCATATTGTTAGAGAAGAACATTGGGCCGCTAACTAAAGCCATGATCCATGGTGGAAGTTTCAGTTTTGGACATATATCCTCAATCTCAAATGAGAAAATTATAAATTGTTGCTACATGCTTATGCATAAAAGAGGAGTCCATTATCTGTTGTCTATGTTGTCCCGGTATGGATGTCTAAGTTGAAGAATAATCAATAGCGAGAACTCCAATGCGAGCTTTCTCCTTAGACCTTTGTACAGGCGGCATAGAGGTACCCCTTTGTGACACTTGGTTAAAACATGTGCATTGTGATGATCCGGTAGTCCAAGCTAATTAGGACAAGGTGCGGGCACTATTAGTATACTATGCATGAGGCTTGCAACTTGTAAGATATAATTTACATGATACATATGCTTTATTACTACCGTTGACAAAATTGTTTCATGTTTTCAAAATCAAAGCTCTAGCACAAATATAGCAATCGATGCTTTTCCTCTATGGAGGACCATTCTTTTACCTTTATGTTGAGTCAGTTCACCTATTTCTCTCCACCTCAAGAAGCAAACACTTGTGTGAACTGTGCATTGATTCCTACATATTTGCTTATTGTACTTATTATATTACTCTATGTTGACAATATCCATGAGATATACATGTTACAAGTTGAAAGCAACCGCTGAAACTTAATCTTCTTTTGTGTTGCTTCAATGCTTTTACTTTGAATTATTGCTTTATGAGTTAACTCTTATGCAAGACTTATTAATGCTTGTCTTGAAGTGCTATTCATGAAAAGTCTTTGCTTTATGATTCACTTGTTTACTCATGTCATATACATTGTTTTGATCGCTGCATTCACTACATATGCTTTACAAATAGTATGATCAAGATTATGATGGCATGTCACTCCAGAAATTATCTGTGTTATCGTTTTACCTGCTCGGGACGAGCAGAACTAAGCTTGGGGATGCTGATACGTCTCCGAAGTATCGATAATTTCTTATGTTCCATGCCACATTGTTGATGTTATCTACATGTTTTATGCACACTTTATGTCATATTCGTGCATTTTCTGGAACTAACCTATTAACAAGATGCCGAAGTGCCAGTTGCTGTTTTCTGCTATTTTTGGTTTCAGAAATCCTAGTAAGGAAATATTCTCGGAATTGGACGAAATCAAAGCCCAGGGGCCTATTTTTCCACGAAGCTTCCAGAAGTCCGAAGGAGAGACGAAGAGGGGCGACGAGGGGGCCACACCCTAGGGCGGCGCGGCCCCCCCTTGGCCGCGCGGCCCTGTGGTGTGGGGCCCCCGTGCCGCCTCTTGCCCTGCCCTTCTGCCTACCAATAGCCTCCGTGGCGAAACCCCCAGTCCCGCGAGCCACGAGACGGACACCCTTCCCGAGACGCCGCCAACGCCGATCCCATCTCGGGGGATCCAGGAGATCGCCTCCGGCACCCTGCCGGAGAGGGGAATCATCTCCCGGAGGACTCTACGCCGCCATGGTCGCCTCCGGTGTGATGTGTGAGTAGTCTACCCCTGGACTATGGGTCCATAGCAGTAGCTAGATGGTTGTCTTCTCCCCATTGTGCTATCATTGTCGGATCTTGTGAGCTGCCTAACATGATCAAGATCATCTATCTGTAATTCTATATGTTGCGTTTGTTGGGATCCGATGAATAGAGAATACTTGTTATGTTGATTATCAAAGTTATATCTATGTGTTGTTTATGATCTTGCATGCTCTCCGTTATTAGTAGATGCTCTGGCCAAGTTGATGCTAGTAACTCCAAGAGGGAGTATTTATGCTCGATAGTGGGTTCATGTCTCCGTGAATCTGGAGGGGTGACAAGAACCTCTAAGGTTATGGATGTGCTGTTGCCACTAGGGATAAAACATTAGTGCTATGTTCAAGGATGTAGTCACTAGTTACATTACGCGCAATACTTAATGCAATTGTCTGTTGTTAGCAACTTAATACTGGAGGGGGTTCGGATGATAACCTGAAGGTGGACTTTTTAGGCATAGATGCAGTTGGATGGCGGTCTATGTACTTTGTCGTAATGCCCAATTAAATCTCACTATACTCATCATGATATGTATGTGCATGGTCATGCTCTCTTTATTTGTCAATTGCCCAACTGTAATTTGTTCACCCAACATGCTGTTTGTCTTATGGGAGAGACACCTCTAGTGAACTGTGGACCCCGGTCCAATTCTCTTTACTGAAATACAATCTACTGCAATACTTGTTCTATTGTTTTCTGCAAACAATCATCTTCCACACAATACGGTTAACTCTTTGTTACAGCAAGCCGGTGAGATTGACAACCTCACTGTTTCGTTGGGGCAAAGTACTTTGGTTGTGTTGTGCAGGTTCCACGTTGGCGCCGGAATCCCTGGTGTTGCGCCGCACTACATCTCACCGCCATCAACCTTCAACGTGCTTCTTGACTGCTACTGGTCCGATTAAACCTTGGTTTCTTACTGAGGGAAACTTGCCGCTGTGCGCATCACACCTTCCTCTTGGGGTTCCCAACGGACGTGCCAACCACACGCATCAGCAGCTCACAAGACCCGACAATTAAGCATAATGGGGAGAAGACAACCATCTAGCTACTGCTATGGACCCATAGTCCAGGGGTAGACTACTCACACATCACTCCGGAGGCGACCATGGCGGCGTAGAGTCCTCCGGGAGATGATTCCCCTCTCTGGCAGGGTGCCGGAGGCGATCTCCTGAATCCCCCGAGATGGGATTGGCGGCGGCGGCATCTCTGGAAGGTTTTCCGTATCGTGGTTCTCGGTACTGGGGGTTTCGCGACGAAGGCTATTTGTAGGCGGAAGGGCAGGTCAAGGGGCGTCACGAGGGGCCCAGATGACAGGGCCGCGCGGCCAAGACCTAGGCCGCGCCGCCCTGTAGTCTGGCCGCCTCGTGGCCCCACTTCGTTGACTCTTCGGTCTTCTGGAAGCTTCGTGGCAAAATAGGACCCTGGGCGTTGATTTCGTCCAATTCCGAGAATATTTCCTTACTAGGATTTCTGAAACCAAAAACAGCAGAAAACAGCAACTGGCACTTCGGCATCTTGTTAATAGGTTAGTTCCAGAAAATGCACGAATATGACATAAAGTGTGCATAAAACATGTAGATATCATCAATAATGTGGCATGGAACATAAGAAATTATCGATACGTCGGAGACGTATCAGCATCCCCAAGCTTAGTTTCTGCTCGTCCAGAGCAGGTAAACGATAAACAAAGATAATTTCTGGAGTGACATGCCATCATAACCTTGATCATACTATTGTAAAGCATATGAGCTGAGATCAAATCATTCAAAGCAAGTATCTATATTGATATGAGAGATGATAATGCAAGAGTTAGACAAGCTAGAAGTTTTCATGAACCATTGCTTTAAAGACATGCAACCGTACAAAGTTCATTAAAGATGTATTAAGTATTCAACATAGAATTTCTATCATTCATTCCAAGCATCAAGTAAATCTTCACAACATAAGAAGGATTCAGTCAAGTAAACATAAACATGAACGTCATGAATCAACTGTTTCGAAGTCTACTCAACCGGTGAGCGCAAGCATTTGGTATTAGCACTAGGATGTTATGGCATAAAGAACGTTAATGGGGGTTTGGAAGGCCAAATGGAAGAAAGGCTTGCAAAGCTGTAAATGACCATTAGACAAGAGGAAGCCTTATGATCGAAGCTATGCAAGGAGTAGTGATTGCCTTGCAACGGATGCACATAGAGCTATATGTGTACGAAAGCTCTCCAATGGAACTAGTGGGGGTGCATCCAACTTGGTTGCTCACGAAGACCTAGAGCACTTTTGAGGAGGCTCATCATTGCAATATACAACCCAAGTTCTATAGTGTAAATTCCCCACATAGTTATACTAGTAAAACATGAAAACTCTCTCATATGAATGTAGGTGCTAAACATGAGCACAAATGATGACTATGAATAATGCGGGTGCTAAAACATGAGCACAAGTGTGGATAAAAGATAGTAATGCTGCCCCCTTTTTCTTTATTCTCTTTTTTTTCTTTTCCTCTTTTTTTTTCTTTCTTTTCATTTTTTTCTTTCTTCTCTTTTTTTTTCTTTTTGATGGCCTCCACGGCTCTTTTCATTTTTAGGGGCAACATCCTAATATGACAACACACTTTTTGGTACAAATAACTCATAATGAATGAAACATGATGTATGAAACTGTATGCCTCTGCCAGTGTAGCAGGATGTGCAATGATCTAGCGTAACATGGGTAAACCACACATCAGCTGTATATGATCATGCAAAGCAATATATAAATAATAAATGACAACATGGCATGTAATGTAAAAATGGATGTTGCATGGCAATATATCTCGGAACAGCTATGGAAATGCTGTGGTAGGTAGGTATGGTGGCTGTTTTGAGGAGATGTATGGGCTTATGTGTAGGAGAACAAGAGAAAGTTCTCCCACGGGTTTGGATGTACTGGCGAAGTATGCACAATTCTCAATGTGAGCAAAAGGCAATGCACAGTACCAAAGAGGCTAGCAAATTTGGATGGTGGAAGTGCCAAAAACCGTAGCTTAACATTAGTCAAAAAGAACTCACAAGCTTATTGCAAACAACTAGCAGGTTCATCATTAAGAGCATGATTAAAATTTTACTCCAAGGAGGGCCGTTCACGGTGGCACAAGTACCCCGCTAGCTCCCTCGACCTTCAGCACAACTTAGTTATTACGATGAACTCTCAGACATGGAAAGCTATCAAGTCCAACTACGCCTTCAACTATTTAAATAGAGTTTGTAGTACGGCACAAGCTTAAAGACAACAATCCACTACTAATTTTAACTTATTTATCCAGCAAGCCTTACCATATAAATATCTCAAAACATTTGCAAAGAATCAAGTTATCAAAGCTCAATGTCCTACAAGTATTTTATTATATATTACCACATGCAACATTTCCCGTTTCCAACCATACAACAATTTAACGAAGAAGAAACTTTGCCATGAATATTATGAGTAAAGCCTAAGGACATATTTGTCCATATGCTACAGCGGAGCGTGTCTCTCTCCCACACAAAGAATGCTAGGATCCATTTTATTCAAACAAAACAAGAAACAAACCGACGCTCCAAGAAAAGCACATAAGATGTGATGGAATAAAAATATAGTTTCAGGGGAGGAACCTGATAATGTTGTCTATGAAGAAGGGGATGCATTGGGCAGCCCCAAGCTTAGACGCTTGAGTCTTCTTGATATATGCAGGGGTGAACCACCGGGGCATCCCCAAGCTTAGAGCTTTCACTCTCCTTGATCATGTTGTATCATCTCCCTCTCTTGATCCTTGAAAACTTCCTCCACACCAAACTTAGAACAACTCATTAGAGGGTTAGTGCACAATCAAAATATACATGTTCAGAGGTGACATAATCATTCTTAACACTTCTGTACATTGCACAAAGCTACTAAAAGTCAATGGAATCGAAATATCCATCGAACATAACAAAACAGGCAATGCGAAATAAAAGGCAGAATCTGTCAAAACAGAACAGTTCGTATTGACGAATTTTATTGAGGCACCAGACTTGCTCAAATGAAAATTCTCAAACTGAATGAAAGTTGCGTACATATCTGAGGATCACTCACGTAAATTGGCATAATTTTCTGAGTTACCTACAGAGAATTTTGCCCAGATTCGTGACAGTAAAGAAATCTGTTTCTGCGCAGTAATCCAAATCTAGTATGAACTTTACTATCAACGACTTTACTTGGCACAACAAAACACTAAACTAAGATAAGGAGAGGTTGCTACAGTAGTAAACAACTTCCAAGACATAAAATAAAAACAAAGTACTGTAGTAAAAACATGGGTTGTCTCCCATAAGCGCTTTTCTTTAACGCCTTTCAGCTAGGCGCAGAAAGTGTGTATCAAGTATTATCGAGAGATGGTGCATCTACAGCGGGGTTTGGAGTTTTCTCAGCCAAGCATAGTATATTGGATACATAAGTTTTAGCATCTCCCTTTTCATTAGTCTTAGGCTTGCTACTCTCATCAAACAAATTTTCAGGAACAAGCCAAGCATAGTTATTTTCTAGTGCATCATTCATCGCTAGGAGCTTACATGGTATTGGTGCTTTGATCTCCCCACCATCATTAATATTATTAGTGTACCTTATTTTATCCATGTCCATCTTTTCAAGGAGACTAACAAAATTGGTGCAAGAACCAAGCATATCATATTTAGTAAAGACCTTTCTGGCCTCCCTTGCTAGACCACCAAATTCTCTAAGAAGGGTTTCTAAGACAAAATCTTTCTTTTCCCCCTCTTCCATATCACCGAGTGTAAGAAACATGTGTTGGATTATAGGATTGAGATTAACAAATTTAGTTTCCAACATGCCAACTAGAGCAGCGGCAGCAATTTCATAAGTAGGAGCAAGATCTACCAAGTGTCTATCTTCAAAATCGTCAACAGTACTAACATGGTTGAAGAATTCTTCTATATTATTTCTCCCAACTATAGACCCGTGTCCTACCGGCATGTTTTTTACGGTAAAATTAAAAGGAAACATGATGAAATAAGTAAAGTAAATACAAGTAACTAATTTTTTTGTGTTTTTGATATAGCAAACAAGATAGCAAATAAAGTAAAACTAGCAACTAATTTTTTTGTATTTTGATTTAGTGCAGCAAACAAAATAGTAAATAAAACTAAGCAAGACAAAAACAAAGTAAAGAGATTGCGATGTGGAGACTCCCCTTGCAGCGTGTCTTGATCTCCCCGGCAACGGCGCCAGAAAAAGAGCTTGATACGCGTACAGCACGCGTCCATTGGGAACCCCAAGAGGAAGGTGTGATGCGTACAACGGCAAGTTTTCCCTCAGTATGAAACCAAGGTTTATCGAACCAGTAGGAGCCAAGAAGCACGTTGAAGGTTGATGGCGGCGAGATGTAGTGTGGCGCAACACCAGGGATTCCGGCGCCAACGTGGAACCTGCACAACACAAACCAAGTACTTTGCCCCAACGAAACAGCGAGGTTGTCAATCTCACCGGCTTGCTGTAACAAAGGATTAGATATATAGTGTGGATGATGATTGTTTGCAGAAAATAGTAGAACAGTATTGCAGTAGATTTTATTTCAGTATAGAGAATTGGACCGGGGTCCACAGTTCACTAGAGGTGTCTCTCCCATAAGATAAACAGCATGTTGGGTGAACAAATTACAGTTGGGCAATTGACAAATAAAGAGGGCATGACCATGCACATACATATTATGATGAGTATAGTGAGATTTAATTGGGCATTACGACAAAGTACATAGACCGCTATCCAGCATGCATCTATGCCTAAAAAGTCCACCTTCAGGTTATCATCCGAACCCCCTCCAGTATTAAGTTGCTAACAACAGACAATTGCATTAAGTATTGCGCGTAATGTAATCAGTAACTACATCCTCGAACATAGCACCAATGTTTTATCCCTAGTGGCAACAGCACATCCATAATCTTAGAGATTTCTGTCACTTCCCCAGATTCACGGAGACATGAACCCACTATCGAGCATAAATACTCCCTCTTGGAGTTACAAGCATCTACTTGGCCAGAGCATCTACTAGTAATGGAGAGCATGCAAGATCATAAACAACACATAGATATAAATTGATAATCAACATAACATGGTATTCTCTATTCATCGGATCCCAACAAACACAACATATAGAATTACAGATAGATGATCTTGATCATGTTCGGCAGCTCACAAGACCCGACAATTAAGCATAATGGGGAGAAGACAACCATCTAGCTACTTCTATGGACCCATAGTCCAGGGGTAGACTACTCACACATCACTCCGGAGGCGACCATGGCGGCGTAGAGTCCTCAGGGAGATGATTCCCCTCTCCGGCAGGGTGCCAGAGGCAATCTCCTGAATCCCCCGAGATGGGATTGGCGGCGGTGGCGTCTCTGGAAGGTTTTCCCTATCGTGGTTCTCGGTACTGGGGGTTTCGCGACGAAGGCTATTTGTAGGCGGAAGGGCAGGTCAAGGGGCGTCACGAGGGGCCCAGATGATAGGGCCGCGCGGCCAAGACCTAGGCCGCGCCGCCCTGTAGTCTGGCCGCCTCGTGGCCCCACTTCGTTGACTCTTCGGTCTTCTGGAAGCTTCGTGGCAAAATAGGACCCTGGGCGTTGATTTCATCCAATTCCGAGAATATTTTCTTACTAGGATTTCTGAAACCAAAAACAGCAGAAAACAGCAACTGGCACTTCGGCATCTTGTTAATAGGTTAGTTCCAGAAAATGCACGAATATGACATAAAGTGTGCATAAAACATGTAGATATGATCAATAATGTGGCATGGAACATAAGAAATTATCGATACGTCGGAGACGTATCATATACTAAAGAAGATTTTATTGCTAAGAAGCAGGGTAATGAAAGAGAACCTTAGGTGCAAAAGCAAATGCCTTTTCCTGCTAAGAAACTAAAATCAAAGGAAGAAGAACACTATAATAAATTTTGTGATTGGATGAAACCTTTATTCTTGCAAATCCCTTTGACTGATGCTATTAAATTGTCTCCTTATTCAAAGTATATGAAAGATATTGTTACTAACAAAAGGAAAATCCCCAATGAGGAAATTTCCACTATGCTTGCTAATTACTCTTTCAATGGCAAAGTTCCAAAGAAGTTGGGCGACCTAGGTATACCTACTATTCCTTGTTCTATTAAGAATAATTATGTTAAAACTGCTCTATGTGACTTGGGAGCCGGTGTTAGTGTTATGCCTTTTTCTCTTTATAAGAGACTTTATTTAGATAAGTTGATACCTACTGATATATCTTTGCAAATGGCTGATAAATCTACTACTATTCCTGTTGGTATATGTGAGGATGTTCCTGTTCAACTTACTAATAACTACTTGATATTAATTGATTTTGTTGTGTTGGAAATGCCTGAAGATGATAATATGTCTATTATTCTTGGGAGACCTTTTCTTAACACTGCAGGGGCTGTTATTGATTGCAATAAAGGAAAGGTTACTTTCAATGTTGATGTTAAGGAGCATACCGTCTATTTCCCCAAGAGGATTGATAAAGTATGTGGAGTCAATACTATTTCTAATGTGAGAACTATCAAAATTGGAACTATCGATTGTCCTATATATGAGCCTAAAGAAGGCTATCAAAATCTTATGATTGGATCCATATCAATGCAATTCAAGGTAACATGATTGATTTGAGGTTTATTTCTTCATATGCGATGTAAAATTTATTTGGTGGCAAGACTTGATCAACCTTGTTAACAAATACCTTTTATATGCATAGAGGAGGTAAACAACATCTCCTTCTTCCTCCACTTACTTTACTTGCTGTAGCACTTTTGATTTGCAAAGTTCCTTAGTTAATTAGAGATTTCAAAAAATTTCCTGGCCAGTAATAATAAACTTAATGCCCAGAAATGTGCATTTTTCAAAGTTTTAAAAAATTCACAAAAATTATACCGTTGGTCCTATTTTTCGAAAATGCACTTGGGAGCACCTGAGGATGACCTGTGGGGCACCCCAGGGTGGCACCCCACAGGCTGGCGCGGCCAGCAAGGGGGGCGCGCCACCCTGGCGTGTGGGCCCCCCTTTACCCCACTTCAGCATCTCTTCCTCCCAGACTCTTCTCTCTCCCGAAAAAATCGACACCAGCTTTCTCTCACTCGCGTTTTTGCTCAAGAGCTCAGGATTTTTCGATCTCTTTGCTCAGCCCAGATTTCTGTCTGAAATTTGGCACATTTGCTCTCCGGTATGTGACTCCTCCGTCTATCCAAGTAGAATTTTGTTTGGTTGAGTATATCTTGAATATTTTGCTACTGTAGGTAACATGTTTAGTGAGCTTGCATGCTTGTTCTAAGTTGTATAAACTAGTTTTGATGCATGATTAGTACTCTAGCAAGTTCCTATAGTAGTTCCCCTTGATTATATGTCACCAAATCAAATTTTATATTGTTTGTTGAAAAATTTCAGAAAAGGAGGATGAAAAACTTCAACTTTGGAGAATTGTTTCAGAGAGGGACAACCAGCACCGGAAGGCTCTCTAGGACCGCCACCCGACTCAGGCGATCCTACAATGAGGATATCATCGCGCCAAGCTTCGCGCCCGAAGAAGACAATGGGGCTCCTAATGCTTCATCTTTCCCATGTTATGATTTTCTGAGAAATGCAGGGTTGTTGGATGATTTCTTCACCCTCATCAATAGGGCGGGCTTAGCCGCCTACGTGGGAGATGAAAGGGAGCAATACTACATGCTCACCAAAATCTTCGTCGAGAGCTTCAAGTTCCACAACAAGCAATATGGGCCGACAGTTGCATTCAAGATTTATGGTAATCCTATTACTATGGAATTGGAAGAATTTTGTGTTGCATTGGATATTGCCCCTGTAGGTACATCAAGGAGGATTGATGACAACCCCCGGGTCTTGTTGGAGCTCTATAGAGGGATCTCCAATGATGATTGTCGCACCATTCAGCGTGGCAAGATAAGAAACATCCAACTCCCCGCCATTAAGTATTTTGCCTATTACATTGCTACTAGCATTCTTGGTAGGGAGAACACTAGCAATATTTCTAGCTACCATCTTGCTTTCTTGAATGCTGCACTTACTGGACAGACACCTTATCATCTTGGTTCTCTTATTGCTCGCCGCCTGTCTAACAGGGGGCCTATTTTTTGAGGAACTATTGCATTGCGCATTTTAACACATTTAAGACTTCCTCTTGATTCTAATGATGTGCCATTAACCCCTAGGAGGCTTGATATTGCTGCTATGAAAAGCCATCATTTTGTTACCGCTAATTCCACTTTAGATAACATGGTCTATAGAATGTTGTTTGCTGACGGGGATGAGAAGGAAATCCCTCTTCCCCAGCCAGATTTTTCAGCATTGACAGGGAACCATGGTCGCGCACTAAGGAGGAGGTGGAGGAAAAGATGAAGATACAAGACTTCCACCAGCAGCATGACTCCGAGGATGCCGAGCCCTCCTACGACCACACCGTCACGTATCTGGGTGCTTCTTCTAGCACATACCCGGAATATGATCCATCTTCGTCGTACTACGGAGATGCTACTTCATGGCCACGCTGGGGTTGAACTCCACTTAGGCCAAGAGCCTAAGCTTGGGGGAGGTATACCGGCATCACTCATTCTTTGCATATTATGATTGCTGGATACTTGTATATACTTGTTTAGTTTGTTTGAGTGGTTTTCTAATGAGAGGAAGATGATATTTGGGGAAGTGCTGCCCGAAAACAGATTCTGGACTGTTACCGAAAAAATTCTCAAAAATAGCCAGAACAGTATTTTGCGAAGCCAATTTTTGTGCATTTTCCCCAGGTTGTTATCTAACTTTCATTAGTTGAACACTTTTCGATTTGAGCAGTGGAAGAATTTCTTAAAAATCGTGTACTGTACTGCTGTCAAGTTTGACAAATTCTGCTGCTTTGTGTTTATGTGACTCTTCTTGTTTGTCATTTTCTTGTTTCGCTTTGTTTCCTTCCTAAAACACAAAAAGACCAAAAATATTTATGTTGTTTCTCTTCATCATTTTTTTTTGTTTCTAGCATTTATTTCGCTTTATTTACTATCGTTGGTTTGCTATAAGAAAATCCAAAAAGATTTTGCTTTGTTTGCTTGTTTCCTTTTGTTCTTGTTTCCAATTCGAAAACACCAAAAATATTTGCTATTCTTCTTTGGTTTGTAAAGTTCATCTTGAGTTCAATGGTCTTCGGTGGCTGGAGCGTGGTTTTCATCTCATATTATCCAAGCTACACAAGTGAAAGGCAATAATGACGATCTACGACAATTGGATTGTGGTGAGAGGCTGGTATGAACTCTATTTGTTTTCATTTTTGTACATATACTCATCCATGTGAGCATGCTTAGTTGGTTCATGTGAGGTATATGTCATTTAAGAAAGTCTAGTAGTTCATGATCTCTCATGTTTAGCTCCAATTTATTAATATGAGTAGCATGTCATGGATGTTTGCTTGCATTGTTTTATTCATAAGTAGGTATGGCATTGTGGTATCCTCCTCTAAATAATTCATTTATATCGACTTGGCACATGCTCACGCATGCATATGACTGAACAAAAGTCAATTAAGCCTCGATGATTTACATTGCTTCAGAGTTCTTGTATCACTTTTATGCCTCTGTTAATTTATTTTGCCGCAAGCATGATTATGACAGTTACTACTCTCTTGATTTGTCGCTCCCCAGTCTATTGCCAGCCTTCACTTGTACTGAGCGGGAACGCTGCTCGTGCTTCCAAACACCTGAAAACCAAGTTGTTCCAAAGTGTCCACCATAAATACCTATGCATGGCATTTCAAACCATTTCAAGTAAATTCTCATGCGCTACCTTTAAAACCTTCAAAATGCTTCTCAATTTGTGTTAATGTTTCATAGCTCATGAGGAAGTATGTGGTGTTTAACTTTCAACCTTGTCATTTACTCTTGACGGACTTTTATTATGGACTAGTGGCACATCCGCTTATCCAAATAATTTTGCAAAAAGAGCTGGCAATGGGATTCCCAGTCCCAAATTAATTAACCTAAATAGACACTCCTCCATGGTATGTGATTGTTGGACGGCACCCGAAGGATTCGGTTAGCCATGGCTTGTGTAAGCAAAGGTTGGGGGGAGTGTCATCATAATAAAACTAAAATAAAAAGGTACTCCTTCATGGTATGAGATTGTTGGCAGGCACCCGAGGATTCGGTTAGCCATGGTTTGTGAAAGAAAGGTTGGAAGGAGTGCCACATATAAACATTAAAATAATTCATGGGAGCCGCTCTTGCGAGTCCGGTTGGCAAGGTAGTTGGTGTACCCATTACCATTCGTTGACAACAACAAACACCTCTCAAAATAATTTTACTCCTGTTTTAAAAATGAAAAGCTCTAGCGCATGTTAATCCCTGCTTCCCTCTGCGAAGGGTCAATCTTTTACTTTTATGTTGTGTCTCCATTCTTTCTTTGAGCACTATCTTGAGAGCACAACTGTCATTCTTAGTATAATATGCTTGTCTCAAAATATGATTGATTGTGGTATAACTTTGATGCTTTTATCTTTGACAATCACTATTTCTAGTCTTTCTATGAACTTCAGAGGTGCCTGAGCATTTATGTTTTGTTGATCAAATATGGGCAAGCGAGATACCACTTTATCATACTCTCTTATGAACATTGCAATCCTGCTTATATACATGATTCATGATGCTTATTACTCCCTCCGTTCCTTTCTATAGTGCCTATTGTTTTTTGGCACGGAAATTAGCGCAAGCAAATTTATTGACACAAAACCCCCCAGCGCTATTTGAGAGAAAAAAAAGGAAACTGGAAACAGATCGGAGACGTGATCTGCTCCCTACGCGCGGCCTACTCCTTCCTAATCTCACGTGATCTGTATTTGCTATTTCCTTAACAGATGCGTGCGTGATCTACTCCTTCCTAATCTCACGTCCAGATTTTCTCTACGTGATTGCATACCAGATTTTCTCAACGTGAACAGATTTGTTCCAGATTTTCTGGACGGAAACAAATCGGTGGAAGGGGTTATTTGCAAGAAAACACAGCTTTCCTCTTATATTCTGAAACAATTGCGAAAAAACAATAGGCATTATAGAAAGGAACGGAGGGAGTATTAATTATTTGTACCTCTCCATGATTGACATAGCTATTAGATGATCTTATTTGCATGCATCTCATTGTGGACTGCCTAAGTATTAGCCATAGCATGAGAATATATACATCATATGAACAAATGTGTTCGTGAAAGTTCTTTTATTGCTCAGTTGTTAACTGAATTGCTTGAGGACAAGCAATAAGCTAAGCTTGGGGGAAGTTGATACGTCCAAAACGTATCTACTTTCCCGAACACTTTTGCTATTGTTTTGTCTCTAATTTGTGTATTTTGGATGCAACTAACACGGACTAACACTGTTTTCAGCAGAACTGTTCTGGTGTCTCGTTTTTGTGCAGAAATCAGGAAAATCCTCGGAATTTATGCAGAAGGTCCTATTTTCCCAGAATATTGGCGGAGCCAGAAGGGCAAGCCAGGTGGGGGCCCGAGGGCCCCACACACTAGGCCGGCGCGACCCAGGAGGGGCCCGCGTGGCCGTAGTGTGTGGCGGCCTCGGTCAGCCCCCGATGCCCTCCTTCGGACTACTTATTGCCTTCGACCTAAAAATCGCGACGGAGAAGTCGAAGTCGCCAGAAACCCTCCAGAACGCCGCCACATCGCGAAACTCCGTCTCGGGAGCCAAAAGTCTCCGTTCTGGCACTCCGCCGGGACGGGGAATTGGAGGAGATCATCGCCATCATCACCACCGACGCCTCTTCATCAACCAGCCATGTTTCCCCCATCCATGTGTGAGTAATTCCCACGCTGTAGGCCGAAGGGGATGGTAGGGATTGGATGAGATTGGTCATGTAATAGCATAAGATTGTTAGGGCATAGTGCCTAGTGTCCGTAATTGGTACTTTGATGATATTGTTGCAACTTGTTATGCTTAATGCTTGTCACTAGGGCCCGAGTGCCATGATCTCAGATCTGAACATGTTATTGTTTCATCATGATATTCATTGTTTTATGATCTTACCTACAAGTTGTATACACATGTCGCTGTCCGGAACCAATGGCCCCGAAGTGACAAGAATCGGGACAACCGGAGGGGATGGTAGTGATGTGAGGATCACATGTGTTCACAGAGTGTTAATGCTTTGCTCCGGTACTCTATTAAAAGGAGTACCTTAATATCCAGTAGATTCCCTTGAGGCCCGGCTGCCACCGGCTGGTAGGACAAAAGATGTTGTGCAAGTTTCTCATTGCGAGCACGTACGACTATATATGAAACACATGCCTATTGATTTCTTTGTACTTGGACACCGTTTTATTATTATCTGCAAATGCCCTGCTATGATTGTTACATGAGTTTCTCTCATCCATGCAACGCCCGTTTGATACGTCTCCGACGTATCGATAATTTCTTATGTTCCATGCCACATTATTGATGTTATCTACATGTTTTATGCACACTTTATGTCATATTCGTGCATTTTCTGGAACTAACCTATTAACAAGATGCCGAAGTGCCGATTCTTTGTTTCTGCTGTTTTTGGTTTCAAAAATCCTAGTAAGGAAATATTCTCGGAATTGGACGAAATCAAAGCCCAGGGGCCTATTTTTCCACGAAGCTTCCAGAAGTCCGAAGGAGAGACGAAGAGGGGCGACGAGGGGGCCACACCCTAGGGCGGCGCGGCCCCCCTTGGCCGCGCGGCCCTGTGGTGTGGGGCCCCCGTGCCGCCTCTTGACCTGCCCTTCCGCCTACAAATAGCCTCCGTGACGAAACCCCGGATGCATCGAGAGCCACGATACGGAAAACCTTCCAGAGACGCCGCCGCCGCCGATCCCATCTCGGGGGATCCAGGAGATCGCCTCCGGCACCCTGCCGGAGAGGGGAATCATCTCCCGGAGGACTCTACGCCGCCATGGTCACCTCCGGTGTGATGTGTGAGTAGTCTACCCCTGGACTATGGGTCCATAGCAGTAGCTAGATGGTTGTCTTCTCCCCATTGTGCTATCATTGTCGGATCTTGTGAGCTGCCTAACATGATCAAGATCATCTATCTGTAATTCTATATGTTGCGTTTGTTGGGATCCGATGAATAGAGAATACTTGTTATGTTGATTATCAAAGTTATGCTTATGTGTTGTTTATGATCTTGCATGCTCTCCGTTACTAGTAGATGCTCTGGCCAAGTAGATGCTTGTAACTCCAAGAGGGAGTACTTATGCTCGATAGTGGGTTCATGCCTGCATTGACACCTGGGACAGTGACAGAAAGTTCTAAGGTTGTGTTGTGCTGTTGCCACTAGGGATAAAACATTGATTCTATGTCTAAGGATGTAGTTGTTGATTACATTACGCACCATACTTAATGCAATTGTCTGTTGCTTTGCAACTTAATACTGGAGTGGGTTCTGATGATAACTTTGAAGGTGGACTTTTTAGGCATAGATGCAGTTGGATGGCGGTCTATGTACTTTGTCGTAATGCCCAATTAAATCTCACTATACTCATCATGATATGTATGTGCATGGTCATGCTCTCTTTATTTGTCAATTGCCCAACTGTAATTTGTTCACCCAACATGCTGCTTGTCTTATGGGAGAGACACCTCTAGTGAACTGTGGACCCCGGTCCAATTCTCTTTACTGAAATACAATCTCTTTGCAATACTTGTTCTCGTTTTCTGCAAACAATCATCTTCCACACAATACGGTTAATCCTTTGTTACAGCAAGCCGGTGAGATTGACAACCTCACTGTTTCGTTGGGGCAAAGTACTTTGGTTGTGTTGTGCAGGTTCCACGTTGGCGCCGGAATCCCTGGTGTTGCGCCGCACTACATCTCGCCGCCATCAACCTTCAACGTGCTTCTTGACTCCTACTGGTCCGATTAAACCTTCCTCTTGGGGTTCCCAACGGACGTGCCAACCACACGCATCAAGCAAATTTCTGGCGCCGTTGCCGGGGAGATCAAGACACGCTGCAAGGGGAGTCTCCACTTCTCAATCTCTTTACTTTGTTTTTGTCTTGCTTAGTTTTATTTACTACTTTGTTTGCTGCACTAAATCAAAATACAAAAAAATTAGTTGCTAGTTTTACTTTATTTGCTATCTTGTTTGCTATATCAAAAATACAAAAAAATTAGTTACTTGCATTTACTTTATCTAGTTTGCTTTATTTACTGTTGCTAAAATGGCCAACGCTGAAAATACTAAGTTGTGTGACTTCACAACCACAAATAATAATGATTTCTTATGCACACCTATTGCTCCACCTGCTACTACAGCAGAATTCTTTGAAATTAAACCTGCTTTACTGAATCTTGTTATGCGAGAGCAATTTTCTGGTGTTAGTTCTGATGATGCTGCTGCCCATCTTAATAATTTTGTTGAACTATGTGAAATGCAAAAATATAAAGATGTAGATGGTGATATTATTAAACTATAATTGTTCCCTTTCTCATTAAGAGGAAGAGCTAAAGATTGGTTGCTATCTCTGCCTAAGAATAGTATTGATTCATGGACTAAATGCAAGGATGCTTTTATTGGTAGATATTATCCCCCTACTAAAATTATATCTTTGAGGAGTAGCATAATGAATTTTAAACAATTAGATACTGAACATGTTGCTCAAGCTTGGGAAAGAATGAAATCTCTGGTTAAAAATTGCCCAACCCATGGACTGACTACTTGGATGATCATCCAAACCTTCTATGCAGGACTAAATTTTTCTTCACGGAATTTATTGGATTCAGCTGCTGGAGGTACCTTTATGTCCATCACTCTTGGTGAAGCAACAAAGCTTCTTGATAATATGATGATCAACTACTCTGAATGGCACACGGAAAGAGCTCCACAAGGTAAGAAGGTAAATTCTGTCGAAGAAACCTCTTCCTTGAGTGATAAGATTGATGCTATTATGTCTATGCTTGTGAATGATAGGACTAATATTGATCCTAATAATGTTCCATTAGCTTCATTGGTTGCACAAGAAGAACATGTTGATGTAAACTTCATTAAAAATAATAATTTCAACAACAATGCTTACCGGAACAATTCTAGTAACAACTATAGGCCATATCCTTATAATAATGGCAACGGCTATGGTAATTCTTATGGGAATTCTTACAACAATAATAGGAGTTCACCCCCAGGACTTGAAGCCATGCTTAAAGAATTTATTAGTACACAAACTGCTTTTAACAAATCTGTTGAAGAAAAGCTTGGGAAAATTGATATACTTGCTTCTAAAGTCGATAGTCTTGCTGCTGATGTTGATCTTTTGAAATCAAAAGTTTTGCCTAATGAGAATCATCATAATAAAATTGTTACTACAGCAAATGCCATTCAAGTTAGAATTAATGAGAATATAAGATTAATGGCTGAACTGCGTGCTAGGTGGGATAGAGAAGAAAATGAAAAACTAGCTAAAGAGAAGAATGTAGCTAAAGTTTGGACTATTACCACCACTAGTAATGCTAATGCTACACATGTTGCTGCACCCCCTACTAATACTAATAAAAGAATTGGTGTTAGCAATGTTTCCACTTCTAATGCAAAGCGCGAAAAGCACTAAACTGCTAAAACTGCTGAAACTGCTTGTGATAAAGCTGCTGAAATTTTTTCCAACATTGGGGATGATGATCCCATTGCTTTAGATTATAATGGTTTGAATTTTGATGATTGCCACATCTCTGAAGTTATAAAGTTCTTGCAAAAACTTGCTAAAAGTCCTAATGCTAGTGCTATAAATTTGGCTTTCACGCATCATATTACAAATGCTCTCATAAAAGCTAGAGAAGAGAAATTAGAGCGCGAAGCCTCTATTCCTAAAAAGCTAGAGGATGGTTGGGAGCCCATCATTAAGATGAAGGTTAAAGATTTTGATTGTAATGCTTTATGTGATCTTGGTGCAAGTATTTCTGTTATGCCTAAGAAAATTTATAATATGCTTGACTTGCCACCGCTGAAAAATTGTTATTTGGATGTTAATCTTGCTGATCATTCTACAAAGAAACCTTTGGGTAAGGTTGATAATGTTCGCATTACCGTTAACAATAACCTTGTCCCCGTTGATTTTGTTGTCTTGGATATTGAATGCAATGCATCTTGTCCCATTATATTGGGAAGACCTTTTCTTCGAACTGTTGGTGCTATCATTGATATGAAGGAAGGTAATATAAAATATCAATTTCCTCTCAAGAAAGGTATGGAACACTTCCCTAGAAAGAGAATGAAGGTACCTTTTGATTCTATTATGAGAACAAATTATGATGTTGACACTTCGTCTCTTGATAATACTTGATACACACTTTCTGTGCCTAGCTGAAAGGCGTTAAAGAAAAGTGCTTATGGGAGACAACCCATGTTTTTACCTACAGTACTTTGTTTTTATTTTGTGTCTTGGAAGTTGTTTACTACTGTAGCAACCTCTCCTTATCTTAGTTTTGTGTTTTGTTGTGCCAAGTTAAGCCGTTGATAGAAAAGTAAGTACTAGATTTGGATTACTGCACAGTTCCAGATTTCTTTGCTGTCACGAATCTGGGTCCACCTCCCTGTAGGTAGCTCAGAAAATTAAGCCAATTTACGTGCATGATCCTCAGATATGTACGCAACTTTCATTCAATTTGAGCATTTTCATTTGAGCAAGTCTGGTGCCATTTTAAAATTCGTCAATACGAACTATTCTGTTTTGACAGATTCTGCCTTTTATTTCGCATTGCCTCTTTTGCTATGTTGGATGAATTTCTTTGATCCACTAATGTCCAGTAGCATTATGCAATGTTCAGAAGTGTTAAGAATGATTGTGTCACCTCTGAATATGTCAATTTATATTGTGCACTAACCCTCTAATGAGTTGTTTCGAGTTTGGTGTGGAGGAAGTTTTCAAGGATCAAGAGAGGAGTATGATGCAACATGATCAAGGAGAGTGAAAGCTCTAAGCTTGGGGATGCCCCGGTGGTTCACCCCTGCATATATCAAGAAGACTCAAGCGTCTAAGCTTGGGGATGCCCAAGGCATCCCCTTCTTCATCGACAACATTATCAGGTTCCTCCCCTGAAACTATATTTTTATTCCATCACATCTTATGTGCTTTTTCTTGGAGCGTCGGTTTGTTTTGTTTTTTGTTTTGTTTGAATAAAATGGATCCTAGCATTCACTTTATGGGAGAGAAACACGCTCCGCTGTAGCATATGGACAAGTATGTCCTTGGTTTCTACTCATAGTATTCATGGCGAAGTTTCTCCTTCGTTAAGTTGTTATATGGTTGGAATTGGAAAATGATACATGTAGTAATTGCTATAAATGTCTTGGGTAATGTGATACTTGGAAATTGTTGTGCTCATGATTAAGCTCTTGCATCATATGCTTTGCACCCATTAATGAAGAAATACATAGAGCATGCTAAAATTTGGTTTGCATATTTGGTTTCTCTAAGGTCTAGATAATTTCTAGTATTGAGTTTGAACAACAAGGAAGACGGTGTAGAGTCTTATAATGTTTTCAATATGTCTTTTATGTGAGTTTTGCTGCACCGGTTCATCCTTGTGTTTGTTTCAAATAAGCCTTGCTAGCCTAAACCTTGTATCGAGAGGGAATACTTCTCATGCATCCAAAATACTTGAGCCAACCACTATGCCATTTGTGTCCACCATACCTACCTACTACATGGTATTTTCCGCCATTCCAAAGTAAATTGCTTGAGTGCTACCTTTAAAATTCCATCATTCACCTTTGCAATATATAGCTCATGGGACAAATAGCTTAAAAACTATTGTGGTATTGAATATGTAATTATGCACTTTATCTCTTATTAAGTTGCTTGTTGTGCGATAACCATGTTCACTTTGGGACGCCATCAACTATTCATTGTTGAATTTCATGTGAGTTGCTATGCATGTCCATCTTGTCTGAAGTAAGAGAGATCTACCACCTTATGGTTAAGCATGCATATGTTAGAGAAGAACATTGGGCCGCTAACTAAAGCCATGATCCATGGTGGAAGTTTCAGTTTTGGACAACAATCCTCAAATCTCAAATGAGAAAAATATTAATTGTTGTTATATGCTTATGCATAAAAGAGGAGTCCATTATCTGTTGTCTATGTTGTCCCGGTATGGATGTCTAAGTTGAAGAATAATCAATAGCGAGAAATCCAATGCGAGCTTTCTCCTTAGACCTTTGTACAGGCGGCATAGAGGTACCCCTTTGTGACACTTGGTAAAAACAATGCATTGTGATGATCCGGTAGTCCAAGCTAATTAGGACAAGGTGCGGGCACTATTAGTACACTATGCATGAGGCTTGCAACTTATAAGATATAATTTACATGATGCATATGCTTTATTACTACCATTGACAAAATTGTTTCATGTTTTCAAAATCAAAGCTCTAGCACAAATATAGCAATCGATGCTTTTCCTCTATGGAGGACCATTCTTTTACTTTCAATGTTGAGTCAGTTCACCTATCTCTCTCCACCTCAAGAAGCAAACACTTGTGTGAACTGTGCATTGATTCCTACATACTTGCTTATTGCACTTATTATATTACTCTATGTTGACAATATCCATGAGATATACATGTTACAAGTTGAAAGCAACCGCTGAAACTTAATCTTCTTTTGTGTTGCTTCAATGCCTTTACTTTGAATTATTGCTTTATGAGTTAACTCTTATGCAAGACTTATTGATGCTTGTCTTGAAGTGCTATTCATGAAAAGTCTTTGCTTTATGGTTCACTTGTTTACTCATGTCATATACATTGTTTTGATCGCTGCATTCACTACATATGCTTTACAAATAGTATGATCAAGATTATGATGGCATGTCACTCCAGAATTTATCTGTGTTATCGTTTTACCTGCTCGGGACGAGCAGAACTAAGCTTGGGGATGCTGATACGTCTCCGACGTATCGATAATTTCTTATGTTCCATGCCACATTATTGATGTTATCTACATGTTTTATGCACACTTTATGTCATATTCGTGCATTTTCTGGAACTAACCTATTAACAAGATGCCGAAGTGCCGATTCTTTTTCTGCTGTTTTTGGTTTCAGAAATCCTAGTAAGGAAATATTCTCGGAATTGGACGAAATCAAAGCCCAGGGGCCTATTTTTCCACGAAGCTTCCAGAAGTCCGAAGGAGAGACGAAGAGGGGCGACGAGGGGGCCACACCCTAGGGCGGCGCGGCCCCCCCCCTTGGCCGCGCGGCCCTGTGGTGTGGGGCCCCCGTGCCGCCTCTTGACCTGCCCTTCCGCCTACAAATAGCCTCCGTGACGAAAACCCCAGTACCGAGAGCCACGATACGGAAAACCTTCCAGAGACGCCGCCGCCGCCGATCCCATCTCGGGGGATCCAGGAGATCGCCTCCGGCACCCTGCCGGAGAGGGGAATCATCTCCCGGAGGACTCTACGCCGCCATGGTCGCCTCCGGTGTGATGTGTGAGTAGTCTACCCCTGGACTATGGGTCCATAGCAGTAGCTAGATGGTTGTCTTCTCCCCATTGTGCTATCATTGTCGGATCTTGTGAGCTGCCTAACATGATCAAGATCATCTATCTGTAATTCTATATGTTGCGTTTGTTGGGATCCGATGAATAGAGAATACTTGTTATGTTGATTATCAAAGTTATGCTTATGTGTTGTTTATGATCTTGCATGCTCTCCGTTACTAGTAGATGCTCTGGCCAAGTAGATGCTTGTAACTCCAAGAGGGAGTACTTATGCTCGATAGTGGGTTCATGCCTGCATTGACACCGGGACAAGGATGAGAAAGTTCTAAGGTTGTGTTGTGCTGTTGCCACTAGGGATAAAACATTGATTCTATGTCTAAGGATGTAGTTGTTGATTACATTACGCACCATACTTAATGCAATTGTCTGTTGCTTTGCAACTTAATACTGGAGGGGGTTCGGATGATAACCTGAAGGTGGACTTTTTAGGCATAGATGCAGTTGGATGGCGGTCTATGTACTTTGTCGTAATGCCCAATTAAATCTCACTATACTCATCATGATATGTATGTGCATGGTCATGCTCTCTTTATTTGTCAATTGCCCAACTGTAATTTGTTCACCCAACATGCTGCTTGTCTTATGGGAGAGACACCTCTAGTGAACTGTGGACCCCGGTCCAATTCTCTTTACTGAAATACAATCTACTGCAATACTTGTTCTACTGTTTTCTGCAAACAATCATCTTCCACACAATACGGTTAATCCTTTGTTATAGCAAGCCGGTGAGATTGACAACCTCACTGTTTCGTTGGGGCAAAGTACTTTGGTTGTGTTGTGCAGGTTCCACGTTGGCGCCGGAATCCCTGGTGTTGCGCCGCACTACATCTCGCCGCCATCAACCTTCAACGTGCTTCTTGACTCCTACTGGTCCGATTAAACCTTGGTTTCTTACTGAGGGAAACTTGCCGCTGTGCGCATCACACCTTCCTCTTGGGGTTCCCAACGGACGTGCCAACCACACGCATCACCGTTATCCGTCCTCGTGCCTACAGTATTTTAATCCTGCTGTTTACTATAATTACTACTGCTGTCCGTGTTACTCTGCTGCTGTTATTTCACTACTGCTACTGCTATAAAACTGTTACTACTGATAAACTCTTGCGAGCAAGTCTGTTTCCAGGTGCAGCTGAATTGACAACTCCGCTGTTAAGGCTTTCAAGTAATCTTTGTCTCCCCTTGTGTCGAATCAATAAATTGGGATTTACTTCCAGCGAAGACTGCTGCGATCCCCTATACTTGTGGGTTATCATTCATCAGAGAATTAAAAAGGGGTAATAAGCAAAAATTTCTTGACAAAAGTGTACACTCCCTATTAATTTTGTATCCATAATTACACACTAAAACCAATGTTGCACCGTAGCAATACACGGGCATTCAACTAGTGTTATCACCAGAATTTGACCGAGCCAGAGGTGGGCCGCGATCAAGATGAAATTGAAGAATATACATGGAAGAATTACGTGAATCGGCCTGTTATGCTGAGTTTGGGCTAGTTTGCCTTTGTATCTGTAACATATTAGGATACGTGTCGGTTAGTTAGAATTTTACCCGTGCACGGTTAGGTGCACGTCTAAGTTAGAAAGTCCCCTGGACTATAAATATGTATCTAGGGTTTATGGAATAAACAACAACCAACGTTCAACCAACAAATCAATCTCGGCGCATCGCCAACTCCTTCGTCTCGAGGGTTTCTACCGGTAAGCAACATGCTGCCTAGATCGCATCTTGCGATCTAGGCAGCACAAGCTCCACGTTGTTCATGCGTTGCTCGTACTGAAGCCTTGTTGATGGTGAGCAACGTAGTTATCATAGATGTGTTAGGGTTAGCATAGTTCTTCGCGTAACATGCTATCGTAGTGCAACCCTTGCATGTCTAGCCGCCCTCACACCTATCTTAGGTGTGGGGGCGGCACCCCGCTTGATCATTATTTAGTAGATCTGATCCGTTACGATTGCTCCTTGTTCTACAAGGATTAGTTTAATATCTGCAATAGTTAGGCCTTACAAAGGGGTGGAGGATCCAGCGGCACGTAGGGTGTCGTTCGCTAGCCCTAAACAGGATGTTCCGGGGATCAACCTCGTGTTGGTTTTTAGGCCTTGTTTAGGATCGGCTTACGATCACCGTGCGTGGCCGCGAGGCCCAACCGTGAGTAGGATGATCCGATTATGCGGTGAAAACCCTAAATCGTCGTAGATCTCATTAGCTTTATCTTGATCAAGCAGGACCAGCATATATTCGTGCACCTCGTACGAATCATGGGCGGATCGGCTCACTGAGCCGATTCACAGGATAACCTGAGAGCCGATCGAGGCTCGTATTTAATGTTTACGTGTATGCCATGCAGGAAACTAAGCGAGGCATCTCCATCACCTTCCTGACCAGGTATAGGTCAGGTGGCACGCCCTTGCATCAGCATCGGACGTGTGACCAGAAGGCTTTGCGGGCCGTCGCTCGGAGGGACCTCGGCCAGCCGCAGCCCTAGGTTGTTCCCGGCTCTACGGTGTTGCCCGTCGCTGCCCGCCGGTGGGTTTCTGACGACAACACATTCTGGCACGCCCGGTGGGACAAGCTTCTACATCAACCACATCGCCATCTACATCTGAGATGGCGGACGGCACGCCAGTCACGTACGAGGATCTGACGGACGAGCTCAAGAAGAAGTATGACGAGATCAAAGTCATCCTCGAAGCCGACCTCATCGGCTCTTTCCACAGAACCCGTTCACATGGCATCAGGTGGAAGGGGTTCTCGCCTAATGGTGCGCTAGATGGGATAGACCTCTCTGCCCCATCGGAAGAACGCACCAGGTCCCTGCGGCAGGAGATCAACTACTTGGTGGCTCACTCGCTACACCGCCACTCTGAGAACCTGGTCAACACGTTGGAGCGTGTCGCTCTTCGCGTGATCCAGGAGATCATGAGGCACCAGTACTCGCCGTCAGGACCAGCTCTCGGGACGCATCAAGGAGAGTTGCCACTCCAGTCCCGTCCACCGCTGCCATATGCGTTGGCAGCACCAGAAGTGCCGGCTTCACCGGCATTCGTCGTCTACAAGATCGGTGGTGACCCTAGTGACTACCAGTTCTTGCCTGAGGCGCCTAAGGAGATCCCTCACGGGTACACGTGCACGTATGTGCCAGATTGTGGTAACTGGGCACTCACAAACCAGGCCACAACGTCAGGGACTTCTGGGAAAACAGGAGGGACATCAGCGACAGAGCTTGAGAAGCAGACGTGGCTAACTAAGTACGCCACCCCGATGAACCTCCAGAGCTCAGCTCCTGCAGTTGGCTCAGAGCTGGAAAAGCAAACATGGCTGGCTAAGTACGCCACCCCGGCGAATCTTCAGAGTTCAACTCCTGCAGCCAGCACAGCGGATCAGATCAGTACCATACTGAGAGACCAGTTCGGCATGGTGCCGAAAAGAAGGGCCATCGGCTATTCCAAGCCGTACCCCGACGACTACGAGATGATCCCGCTGCCACCTAAATATCGGCTCCCTGATTTCTCCAAATTCAGTGGATCAGATGGTTCCAGCTCCATCGAGCACGTAGGCCGATATTTGGCACAACTAGGACCGGCTTCAGTGTCGGATCAACTACGCGTGAGGCTCTTCTCACAGTCCCTCACGGGATCGGCTTTCGGATGGTACACCTCGTTGCCACCAGACTCCATCCGGACTTGGAAGCAGTTGGAAGAGCAGTTCCATATGCAGTACCATTCAGAAGCTTCCGAGTCCGGCATTGCCGATCTAGCACAATTACGTCAGAAGCGTGGAGAAACGGTGACAGAATACATCCAGCGCTTCAGGAATCTTAGGAACCGATGTTATTCGGTTCGTATAACTGAAAAGGAAGCAGTCGAGTTGGCAGTAGCGGGCCTTGCAACACCGCTCAAGGACATGGCCTCCCAAGCAGATTATCCCTCATTGGCGCACATGGTTCAGAAACTATCGGCATATGAACAGCGCCACCCGGACCTGTACCAAGACAAGTTCAAGCGTGCAGTAGTCCTGGTCGATGCAGAGGAAGACGAAGGTCCTGCGGGAGATCAAGAGGTAGCAGTGGCTGAATGGACTCGGGGAGGAACCCCCGTGTCCTGCAAATGGGTAAAGCCACCAGGCCCGCCCCGGGGGTTTGATTTTGACGTGACCAAGACTGAGCAAATCTTCGACCTCCTGCTCAAGGAGAAACAGTTGACGATTCCTGAAGGTCTCAAATTCCCCACGGTGCAAGAGCTGAACGGAAAGCCATACTGCAAATGGCATAACTCGCTCTCCCATGCCACCAACGACTGCAGGGTATGGCGTCAGCACATCCAAGCGGCGATAGAAAAGGGGCGTCTAATTTTCAACCAGTACGCCATGAAGGTCGACACCCAGCCCTTCCCCGCCGTTAACATGGTAGAGTGCACTTACCCTGAAGGTTGCCAGCCAGGATCCTCGTTCAGCATCAACATGGTAGGACCTGGGAACCACTCTGGCAAAGATGGAGACGAGGGCAGCTGCTCTCGTAGCAAGGACACAGAGGAGGCCGCTCCACGCGATCGGCTCCATCATGATGGCAAGCGCTACGTCACAGAGGGAGAGGTGAAGAACATAAGATATCAGCGACCCCTCTCTGATCACCTCCTCAACAAGTATGTAAGTCAGTATGACCAACGCCGACGGTCCAGTTATGATGATGAGAGAGATCGTCTGGCTAGAGAAGCCAGAAGACATCGTCGGCATGATCGCGATGAGGAGGAGCACGAGCGCCGTGCCATAGAGAAATCAAGGGAGCAAGACGACAACGACATGCACTGGGACTGCCCCTTCTTCAGACACTGCTGGGATTCAGGAATGAGCCGATTGCCCACAATCGGCAATTGCCCAGAATGCAACCAGAAGAAGAAGGAGGCAGCTAACGTGTCTGTGTTCAAGCGCCTAGGGCCTCTCCCGCCACAAAGCAAACGTGCTGAGTCCCCTCGGTGGGCAGATCTCGAGGATTCCGAAGACGAGGGACAAGAAGAAGAAGATAGGTACCACCGTCCAAGGTGGTGCCCTGATGGACTCAGCCGTTCCCAAAAGCGTAGGGTTCAGCGATTGCGCGGCCTGGAGGAAGCCGAAAGGTTATACTTGCATACACTAAGGAAGGCACGACCTGATCTGGCTGCGAAAGTTCAGCGAACCCTGGATGAAGAGGGTCGTCCACGGAAAATGGAATGGCGCCCCAAGCAAAGGAAAGCCGATGATGAAACATCGGCTGGCACAAACATGGTGTTCATCCTCCCTTCGGAGTTCAGTGCTCCAGGATTAGACGAGGCACCTGTTGCACAACTTGACTGCGGCCCGAGGCCGGTTATCTTTGAGAAGCCACGAGAGAGAAGCTATAGACATCTGAAGGCCTTGTATTTGCGAGGTTATATCGATGGGAGGCCTGTAAATAAGATGCTGGTGGACACCGGAGCGGCAGTCAACATCATGCCGTACTCTATGCTACGTCGGCTGGGACGCTCTAGCTCAGATCTAATCAAGACCAACGTGACATTGAGTGATTTCAACGGCCAAGCGTCTGACGCACAAGGTGTTCTGAACGTGGATCTGACCATAGGAAGGAAAACTATCCCTACAACGTTCTTCATCGTCGATAGCACGAGCACTTATGCTGTTCTGCTAGGAAGAGATTGGATCCACGCCAACTGCTGCATTCCCTCCACGATGCACCAATGCATAATACAGTGGGATGGAGATGAGGTAGAAGTCGTCCAGGCCGATGATTCAGCCGAAATTTCAACGGCTGGCATGAACGCATGGGAAGCAGCAGGCCAAGAACCCCTCTCAGGTATCAATTTGGACGACTGCGAGCGCATCGACGTGACGAAGGGAAGGGTTAAGCTGGTTTTATCCACTGGCCTGACCATGTAGCTGAAGCAAAGCAATGAGCAAACGGGGCGAGGCTGATCCTTGTGATCGGCCCCAAAAATTATGAAGGAACATTACAGAACCTTCAGTCAACGCTTCAATGGATATGGAGGCCGATTCCAGCGATCGGCCAAAATTATCCTCACCACATGTTCTGCTTGTGTTCGTCCTTGACCCTATCAGGAGCCGACGTGCGAATTACAGAGCCGATATCTGCCATTCCTTGACAGATTCGGCTCGGGGGGCACCTAAACACGATGAACATGGGAACAGGTGCAGGAGGACATGTGTGCAGTGAAATATTGGGGCCGATAGGAGAAAATCGGCCAGTAAACAAATAAAAAAAAATTTACAGCCGATACAAGGGCATCGACTTTAGAATTGAGAAGCAGCCGATGCGCAGCCATCGACTTTAGTGCAATTATGCGAGGTTTACCGAATCTCCACCAAATCCAGGCCAGCTGTGGTGCCTTCTGCTTCTTCACGGGAGTAAAACAATGGGAATTTCTTCAGCTGCTTCGAGCCGATCCGGGTTCCTGAACCTTCTAGTCGAGGATTTCCAACCTTTGGTGCTAGTTCAGCCGTGTTGACAGAAGGGGTTATCGGCTTTCTAAGGAGGAAAGGTGATCGGCTTTGGTGCGTCCTCTCTAACATTCTCGCCTCGAGTAAGGCTCGGGGGGCAGCAGGCCTGGTGGATACTCTGTTTAAGAGCCGATTGGGGTACCATCGGCTGGTCTTTCGTCGCCACCTTCTTCACAAATGATGAGTATTAAAGAAGACCATTAGGTTTGGTTGGAAGAATTCAAAGGCTTCCCTGAAGATTCTACATTATCCACCAGATTTCAAAATCATCAGTTGAAGGATGGAAGGGTGATTTTTAAAGGACCGATGCGTTGCTATCGGCTCATTACGCATTGGCAAAGGGGACAAATCGGCAAGATCAGTATAAGAAGAAATCGGCTAAATTAAACTCAAAGGAAATCGGCAAGATCAAATTGGGGAAAGTTCTTCATTGATAGATTTCTTACATAAAGAGCTGATTGCTCTCAAAAAGGGAGTACTAGGGGATACATTGCCCCATCTACTACTACTGGTCCTATACTAGAGGTCCTATCTACGGGCCGTCGCTGCCCTAGTCGTCGCCGTTGTCGCCGCTGTCAGCGCTGCTCCCGGCGGGCTCGTCGTCGCTCCAATGGCCGCCGACCGGGCCCTCATTGTCCTCGTCCTCTTCGTCAGCGTCGTCATCGTCGCTGTCGAAGTCGCTGAGGTTCCCCGGCCAGGGGCAGAACCGCTTGGCCGGCGGCTCGTCGGAGGAGGTGTCGTCCTCCTCCTCCTCTTCTTCCTCCTCCACCTCCTCGGGAGAGGTGAAGTCGCAGGAGAACCGGTCGTCGTCGCTCTCCTCCTCCGTTTCCCCGCTGGCGAGGAAGCGGAGGTCGCTCTCCCCGTCGGTCAGGGACTTGTCGTCCTCTGACCAGATGGAGAAGTCATGGCTAGACTCCTCCCCGGCCTCAATGGCGCGGCGGATGTTGGCTGCGTGGACCTCCGCCGGATTCGGTTCCGGCGTCGGCTCGCGGGAAGAAGAGGACTGGGTGGAAAGATCCGATGAGGCAGAGGAGGAAGAAGACATGGTGGCACAGGAGGGCTTTTGGAGTGCTAATGCGAAGAAGATGCGGAAATAAACTGTGCGGAGCGGTTAAATAAAGGGGATATAGTGGAAATTCAATGCCACAGCAGTTTCCGAGGAAGTGGTGCCTAAAAAGAAAAAAAAAACTGCCAGGTCACGCGGAGAAGTTGAGAAGGCAAGGCATCATGATAACGGATACTGCAACGGTTCTGCCACGACATGACCCGACGAAGGAAAAGCAGAGTGATTTTGGAATTACCAATTCCAAAACCAGGGGGGCATGTGTTATCACCAGAATTTGACCGAGCCAGAGGTGGGCCACGATCAAGATGAAATTGAAGAATATACATGGAAGAATTACGTGAATTGGCCTGTTATGCTGAGTTTGGGCTAGTTTGCCTTTGTATCTGTAACATATTAGGATACGTGTCGGTTAGTTAGAATTTTACCCGTGCACGGTTAGGTGCACGTCTAAGTTAGAAAGTCCCCTGGACTATAAATATGTATCTAGGGTTTATGGA
The DNA here is from genome assembly GCF_019359855.2 of Lolium perenne. Taxonomy (NCBI): domain Eukaryota; kingdom Viridiplantae; phylum Streptophyta; class Magnoliopsida; order Poales; family Poaceae; genus Lolium; species Lolium perenne. The sequence goes on from NC_067244.2 coordinate 128,797,452, forward strand.
ATAAACAACAACCAACGTTCAACCAACAAATCAATCTCGGCGCATCGCCAACTCCTTCGTCTCGAGGGTTTCTACCGGTAAGCAACATGCTGCCTAGATCGCATCTTGCGATCTAGGCAGCACAAGCTCCACGTTGTTCATGCGTTGCTCGTACTGAAGCCTTGTTGATGGCGAGCAACGTAGTTATCATAGATGTGTTAGGGTTAGCATAGTTCTTCGCGTAACATGCTATCGTAGTGCAACCCTTGCATGTCTAGCCGCCCTCACACCTATCTTAGGTGTGGGGGCGGCACCCCGCTTGATCATTATTTAGTAGATCTGATCCGTTACGATTGCTCCTTGTTCTACAAGGATTAGTTTAATATCTGCAATAGTTAGACCTTACAAAGGGGTGGAGGATCCAGCGGCACGTAGGGTGTCGTTCGCTAGCCCTAAACAGGATGTTCCGGGGATCAACCTCGTGTTGGTTTTTAGGCCTTGTTTAGGATCGGCTTACGATCACCGTGCGTGGCCGCGAGGCCCAACCGTGAGTAGGATGATCCGATTATGCGGTGAAAACCCTAAATCGTCGTAGATCTCATTAGCTTTATCTTGATCAAGCAGGACCACCATATATTCGTGCACCTCGTACGAATCATGGGTGGATCGGCTCCCTGAGCCGATTCACAGGATAACCTGAGAGCCGATCGAGGCTCGTATTTAATGTTTACGTGTATGCCATGCAGGAAACTAAGCGAGGCATCTCCATCACCTTCCTGACCAGGTATAGGTCAGGTGGCACGCCCTTGCATCAGCATCGGACGTGTGACCAGAAGGCTTTGCGGGCCGTCGCTCGGAGGGACCTTGGCCAGCCGCAGCCCTAGGTTGTTCCCGGCTCTACGGTGTTGCCCGTCGCTGCCCGCCGGTGGGTTTCTAACGACAACAACTAGTTAGAATAAAATACTTCCTATTTTGTGGATATATATACTAACAACAATATTTTGGAGATATACTAACTACGCACAAAGTACATCATATGACTATAAAAGTAGACTATATACAATAAAAACTAAGAAACAACCGAAACGTATAAAAAATACACCCCGAGTATACATGAATTATGCCCATGCTGCCAGGATGTATTTATCACTAGAAATATACATCCTATGGATTAAAAAAAAGTAGAATGAAAGTTGTATAGTTATAATTAAAACTACTACAACAAATTAGACATTGTTCTATTTCTACATAATTACATGCCGCAATCATGGTTAGAAGTTTTTCTTACATACATGAACACGATGCAAAAATATACATACAACCATAACCACATGATGTATTATTCTTGATGCATTGTACATAACCTACATCTGGTATGAACAAAACTAGTGTGTATCTCAAACAAGTACATTGAATTCAAACATGTTGTACCTATTCAAAAATCATCTGCATGTAACAATTATAGTCAGAATTAATGAGGTTACTGCATAATGTCTACTACAAAAACTATATGAACTAAATACTAATGGACGAGACTAAGGGCAAGAACACCAACAACAACATCAAAACTGACAAACAAAGATTAGCACGACACTGACCAAAAATTGGAAGTGAGATCGAGTGCCTACCTATACAATTGCAAGCCACCGAATAAAAAAAAAAGGAGATGGGAAAACTCACCGGCACCGCTACGCCCATACTCTATCGCCGAGGCCTCACATCACGTCCGCCATGACTCACAATGGTCGATTCGCGAGGACACGATGCAGACTGAAGTTCGAAAGCTCCTCTCCTGAAGTCCGCCTGCCTCGGAACAACCAAATCGCTGGTTCGCGCCACCAAACGAACCATCCCATCAACCAGATCCCACCTCATCATGCGTAAGCCCAGCTGGACAAAGCAAACTACTCCAACCTACCAGGAAACTATTGCCGCAGCTTCATGTTTGACTGTTCGTCGCCAACAAGCTAATTTGGAGGTGGAGATTGAAGGGCAGTGGTCACTGCGGAGCGGGGGCGGAGAATGGGGATGGACACAAGCCTCGACTTCGAACAAAGAAAGAACAAAAAAATGGAAAAAAACCTAGGCGGCGAGTGTCTATGAAGGAAATAGATTTTGCGTTAAAGGGAAATGATTTTGTTTCCCCGGACGACCCACGCAATTGCATCCTCCGGCTTGCTGGCGTGACACACGTCCCGTAAGGCCCACACACGATGGAGGATGGTCTCGTCCTTATCTCTTCCTCCCTGCCTGTTCTCCTCTGTTTCTCGCCACTCTCACATGCCCCCAAATCCCCTCGCGGCCGCAGCGCTCTATGAAAATTCGCATAATTCCTTACCGTCGGCGCTCGTTGGATCTACGTGTATGCGTCTCTTCTCCAAATCCCTTCAAAATTTGGCAGTTTTTTCCATCTTCACCACCCGTGCTCCATGCCTGGCCTCACCACCGCCTCGCGTGTCGCTTGTGTCGGCCGTCGCCGCCATCGTGGTCCTGGAATTGCTTGCCCGCTGCTACAAACGGTCATCCGCCCTACTACAGAAGGCTGCTGGTACTGCTACAGAAAGTCATTGATGCTGCTATAAACAACCGTCTACCTTGCTACAAACAACAGTCTGTGCTGCTATGGAAGGTCGCGAGCCCTGCTACAAACAACCTTCCACTATGAGCGGCGGACGACGCCGCTGCTGCAAGGATGGTCGGCCAGGACTGCTTGCTGCAAATTACGTCTACCACAGTGTAGTGACCCGGCATACCACTGCATGGTGTAGTATGCAAGTCTGACATAACACCAATGAAACACCGTTTCACTAGTATTACATCGCTCAGAGTGGTACAAGAGAAACATATGCGGGTCCAAGGCATGTCTATAGAATTACAACTCCGACTTTTAACATAAGATCAACATAGCCTCCTACTTTACAATGAGGTAAGACTGCAATAACTTTAGAAGAACGACTCTTAGTCTAATCTTATCACGAACCATACTTGTAGAGGTTTTTACTAACTATAGAGGCTATAAATAGATTCTAGCTAAATAGGAGCTAGGTTTAGGAAGCTAGTTCCTTTCTATTGCTAATCTAGGTTTTCTCCTTGTTGGATGTGGTATCTGAGTCTTCCGACAGGATCCTGTCTCTTGAAGTATTTGTTGACTCCTCGGCCTTCGAGTTGCACTGTAGATCCTCCTATGATGCCTCCATATCTAAGCAGGGGATTGAAGAGTGGGATGAGTACGAGCGTACTCAACAAGTTCATTATAGGAAAGAGGTGTTTAATGCACTAGGTACAACATTAGACCAGAAAGTCTAATACCAATGTAGGTTTTCATAACCATTTCTTCAAAAGTTTGGTTTTATTCAGAAGAACTATGTCCGTCGGCCTTCACCGGTTTACTAGAACTTCATGGAGTTCCTTTCCGGCGGCGTTTGCAGTTCCAGATCCCGGAACAGGGTGTGACAGGTCACGATTCATTACACTCTGCAGAGGTGTGTTGCTTTACCCATAAGATATCTTAACCTTTGTGCCAATCGGGCTCGAGTTTCCCGTCCACACTTCCTTTGGTGTGAGGCCCGGTATAAGGTCCTAGCCAGTTATACTCCTCCGCTACCTCACACACCCACCCTTTGTTGCAATCCCTGACCATGGGTCCTCGCAGGTGCATACCTCTATGGATAGCCCCCAACCACGATGACAATTCAAGGCTCTACCATAAATTCCTTCACCGGTAGATGCAACCCATCATAGACCGCATTACCGTGGGGACTTTGCTAGGACCCCCACCCTACCGCTTGTCCTTCATTGGATCAAGTGTCTACGGTAAGCGCATCCGTTGATGAACGAGAGGTGGAAGTACAATTGACTACTCCGTCCCACTCCAGATCTTATGGTTAACACGAGTTTTACGGCACAAGAATCACTGGACGACATTTGTTGTTTAATCTTAGATGGATATAAACCCATTGCAATGGAACCTCCACCATATCAACACATACCATGGTTCCATTGCCCACCACATAGTCATATTCATAGTTATGAAAATAGTAGTTTTTATTTTCATGCAAGAGTCATAAGTATAGTACTTTTCAAGTAATTTGGTAAAAATACTTGATAACCCACAAGTATAGGGGATCGCGATAGTCTTCGAGGGAAGTAAAACCCAAATTTATTGATTCGACACAAGGGGAGGTAAAGAATACTTATAAGCCTTAACAACTGAGTTGTCAATTCAGCTGCACCTGGAAAAGCACTAGTAACAGGGGTGATGTGAAAGTAGCAGTAATATGAGATCAATAGTAACAGTAACACAGCAGCAGTAGCACAGGAGCAATGGCACCAGAAAATAGTTGATACTACTTCCAATGACATATAGAACGAGTATATAATGATGAAAGATGGACCGGGGTTCCCAGCGATCTACACTAGTGGTAACTCTCCAATAACAAGTAACAAGTGTTGGGTGAACAAATTACAGTTGGGCAATTGATAGGAATCAAAGCATTAAGACAGAACATCAAGATTATTAATTATGTAGGCATGTTTTCCAATTATAGTCGTACGTGCTCGCAATGAGAAACTTGCACAACATCTTTTGTCCTACCAGCCGGTGGCAGCCGGGCCTCAAGGGAAACTACTGGATATTAAGGTACTCCTTTTAATAGAGTACCGGAGCAAAGCATTAACACTTGGTGAAAACATGTGATCCTCACATCACCGCCATCCCCTCCGGTTGTCCCGATTCTTGTCACTTCGGGGCCTTTGGTTCCGGACAGTGACATGTGCATACAACTTGTAGATACAATCTAAGCAATAATTATAGAGCTTAAATCTAAGATCATGCCACTCGGGCCCTAGTGACAAGCATTAAGCATAACAAGATTGCAGCAACAATAACTTCACAAACTTTATAGATAGACTAATCATAATGTATCATCCATCGGATCCCAACAAACACAACACCGATTACATCAGATGGATCTCAATCATGTAAGGCAGCTCATGAGATCATTGTATTGAAGTACATGGAGGAGAGAATACCAACTAGCTACTGCTAGAACCCGTAGTCCATGGGGGAACTACTCACGAAGCATGATGGAGGCGATGGCGTCGATGGAGATGGCTTCCGGGGGCACTTCCCCGTCCCGGCAGGGTGCCGGAACAGAGACTTCTGTCCCCCGAATTGGAGTTTCGCGATGGCGGCTGATACGTCTCCGACGTATCGATAATTTCTTATGTTCCATGCCACATTATTGATGTTATCTACATGTTTTATGCACACTTTATGTCATATTCGTGCATTTTCTGGAACTAACCTATTAACAAGATGCCGAAGTGCTAGTTGCTGTTTTCTGCTGTTTTTGGTTTCAGAAATCCTAGTAAGGAAATATTCTCGGAATTGGACGAAATCAAAGCCCAGGGGCCTATTTTTCCACGAAGCTTCCAGAAGTCCGAAGGAGAGACGAAGAGGGGCCACGAGGGGGCCACACCCTAGGCGGCGCGGCCCCCTTGGCCGCGCGGCCCTGTGGTGTGGGGCCCCCGTGCCGCCTCTTGACCTGCCCTTCCGCCTACAAATAGCCTCCGTGACGAAACCCCCAGTACCGAGAACCACGATACGGAAAACCTTCCAGAGACGCCGCCAACGCCGATCCCATCTCGGGGGATCCAGGAGATCGCCTCCGGCACCCTGCCGGAGAGGGGAATCATCTCCCGGAGGACTCTACGCCGCCATGGTCGCCTCCGGTGTGATGTGTGAGTAGTCTACCCCTGGACTATGGGTCCATAGCAGTAGCTAGATGGTTGTCTTCTCCCCATTGTGCTATCATTGTCGGATCTTGTGAGCTGCCTAACATGATCAAGATCATCTATCTGTAATTCTATATGTTGCGTTTGTTGGGATCCGATGAATAGAGAATACTTGTTATGTTGATTATCAAAGTTATACCTATGTGTTATTTATGATCTTGCATGCTTTCCGTTACTAGTAGATGCTCTGGCCAAGTAGATGCTTATAACTCCAAGAGGGAGTACTTATGCTCGATAGTGGGTTCATGCCTGCATTGACACCTGGGACAGTAACAGAAAGTTCTAAGGTTGTGTTGTGCTGTTGCCACTAGGGATAAAACATTGATGCTATGTCTAAGGACGTAGTTGTTGATTACATTACGCACCATACTTAATGCAATTGTCTGTTGCTTTGCAACTTAATACTGGAGGGGGTTCGGATGATAACCTGAAGGTGGACTTTTTAGGCATAGATGCAGTTGGATGGCGGTCTATGTACTTTGTCGTAATGCCCAATTAAATCTCACTATACTCATCATGATATGTATGTGCATTGTCATGCTCTCTTTATTTGTCAATTGCCCAACTGTAATTTGTTCACCCAACATGCTGTTTGTCTTATGGGAGAGACACCTCTAGTGAACTGTGGACCCCGGTCCAATTCTCTTTACTGAAATACAATCTACTGCAATACTTGTTCTACTGTTTTCTGCAAACAATCATCTTCCACACAATACGGTTAATCCTTTGTTACAGCAAGCCGGTGAGATTGACAACCTCACTGTTTCGTTGGGGCAAAGTACTTTGGTTGTGTTGTGCAGGTTCCACGTTGGCGCCGGAATCCCTGGTGTTGCGCCGCACTACATCCCGCCGCCATCAACCTTCAACGTGCTTCTTGGCTCCTCCTGGTTCGATAAACCTTGGTTTCTTTCTGAGGGAAAACTTGCTGCTGTGCGCATCATACCTTCCTCTTGGGGTTCCCAACGAACGTGTGAGTTACACGCCATCAAGCTCTTTTTCTGGCGCCGTTGCCGGGGAGATCAAGACACGCTGCAAGGGGAGTCTCCACTTCTCAATCTCTTTACTTTGTTTTTGTCTTGCTTAGTTTTATTTACTACTTTGTTTGCTGCACTAAATCAAAATACAAAAAAATTAGTTGCTAGTTTTACTTTACTTGCTATCTTGTTTGCTATATCAAAAACACAAAAAAATTAGTTTACTTGCATTTTCTTTATTTTGATTCATCATGTTTCCTTTTAATTTTACCACAAAAGACATACCGGTAGGTCGAGGGTCTATAGTTGGGAGAAATAATATAGAAGAATTTTTCAATCATGTTAGTACTATTGAAAATTTTGAAGATAGACACTTGGTAGACCTTGCACCTACTTATGAAGTTGCTGCTGCGCATTTAGTTCGCCTGTTGGAAACTAAATTTGTTAATCTTAATCCTATAATCCAACACATGTTTTTCACACTTGGCGATATGGAAGAAGGGGAAAAGAAAGATTTTGTTTTAGAAACCCTTCTTAGAGAATTTGGTGGTCTAGCAAGAGAAGCTAGGAAGGTCTTTGCTAAATTTAATATGCTTGGTTCTCATACTAATTTTGTTAGTCTCCTTGAAAAGATGGACATGGATAGAATAAGATGCACTAATAATATTGATGATGGTGGGGAGATCAAAGCACCAATACCATGTAAACTCCTAGCTATGAATGATGCACTAGAAAATAACTATGCTTGGCTTGTTCCTGAAAATTTGTTTGATGAGAGTAGCACGCCTAAGACAAATGAAAAAGGAGATGCTAAAACTTATGTATCTAATATATTATGCCTGGTTGAGAAAACTCCGCACCCCACTGAGAATGCACCACCCTTCGATAATACTTGATACACACTTTCTGCGCCTAGCTGAAAGGCGTTAAAGAAAAGCGCTTATGGGAGACAACCCATGTTTTTACCTACAGTACTTTGTTTTTATTTTGTGTCTTGGAAGTTGTTTACTACTGTAACAACCTCTCCTTATCTTAGTTTTGTGTTTTGTTGTGCCAAGTTAAGCCGTTGATAGAAAAGTAAGTACTAGATTTGGATTACTGCACAGTTCCAGATTTCTTTGCTGTCACGAATCTGGGTCCACCTCCCTGTAGGTAACTCAGAAAATTAAGCCAATTTACGTGCATGATCCTCAGATATGTACGCAACTTTCATTCAATTTGAGCATTTTCATTTGAGCAAGTCTGGTGCCATTTTAAAATTCGTCAATACGAACTGTTCTGTTTTGACAGATTCTGCCTTTTATTTCGCATTGCCTCTTTTGCTATGTTGGATGAATTTCTTTGATCCACTAATGTCCAGTAGCATTATGCAATGTCCAGAAGTGTTAAGAATGATTGTGTCACCTCTGAATATGTCAATTTATATTGTGCACTAACCCTCTAATGAGTTGTTTCGAGTTTGGTGTGGAGGAAGTTTTCAAGGATCAAGAGAGGAGTATGATGCAACATGATCAAGGAGAGTGAAAGCTCTAAGCTTGGGGATGCCCCGGTGGTTCACCCCTGCATATAGTAAGAAGACTCAAGCGTCTAAGCTTGGGGATGCCCAAGGCATCCCCTTCTTCATCGACAACATTATCAGGTTCCTCCCCTGAAACTATATTTTTATTCCATCACATCTTATGTGCTTTTTCTTGGAGCGTCGGTTTGTTTTTGTTTTTTGTTTTGTTTGAATAAAATGGATCCTAGCATTCACTTTATGGGAGAGAGACACGCTCCGCTGTAGCATATGGACAAGTATGTCCTTAGCTTCTACTCATAGTATTCATGGCGAAGTTTCTCCTTCGTTAAATTGTTATATGGTTGGAATTGGAAAATGATACATGTAGTAATTGCTATTAATGTCTTGGGTAATGTGATACTTGGAAATTGTTGTGCTCATGATTAAGCTCTTGCATCATATGCTTTGCACCCATTAATGAAGAAATACATAGAGCATGCTAAAATTTGGTTTGCATATTTGGTTTCTCTAAGGTCTAGATAATTTCTAGTATTGAGTTTGAACAACAAGGAAGACGGTGTAGAGTCTTATAATGTTTTCAATATGTCTTTTATGTGAGTTTTGCTGCACCGGTTCATCCTTGTGTTTGTTTCAAATAAGCCTTGCTAGCCTAAACCTTGTATCGAGAGGGAATACTTCTCATGCATCCAAAATACTTGAGCCAACCACTATGCCATTTGTGTCCACCATACCTACCTACTACATGGTATTTTCCGCCATTCCAAAGTAAATTGCTTGAGTGCTACCTTTAAAATTCCATCATCACCTTTGCAATATATAGCTCATGGGACAAATAGCTTAAAAACTATTGTGGTATTGAATATGTAATTATGCACTTTATCTCTTATTAAGTTGCTTGTTGTGCGATAACCATGTTTACTGGGGACGCCATCAACTATTCATTGTTGAATTTCATGTGAGTTGCTATGCATGTTCGTCTTGTCTGAAGTAAGGGCGATCTACACTGAGTTGAATGGTTTGAGCATGCATATTGTTAGAGAAGAACATTGGGCCGCTAACTAAAGCCATGATCCATGGTGGAAGTTTCAGTTTTGGACAAATATCCTCAAATCTCTAATGAGAAAAGAATTAATTGTTGTTGAATGCTTAAAGCATTAAAAGAGGAGTCCATTATCTGTTGTCTATGTTGTCCCGGTATGGATGTCTAAGTTGAGAATAATCAAAAGCGAGAAATCCAAATGCGAGCTTTCTCCTTAGACCTTTGTACAGGCGGCATAGAGGTACCCCTTTGTGATACTTGGTTAAAGCATATGTATTGCGGTGATAATCCAGGTAGTCCAAGCTAATTAGGACAAGGTGCGGGCACTATTGGTACACTATGCATGAGGCTTGCAACTTATAAGATATAATTTACATGATGCATATGCTTTATTACTACCGTTGACAAAATTGTTTCATGTTTTCAAAATCAAAGCTCTAGCACAAATATAGCAATCGATGCTTTTCCTCTATGAGGACCATTCTTTTACTTTCAATGTTGAGTCAGTTCACCTATTTCTCTCCACCTCAAGAAGCAAACACTTGTGTGAACTGTGCATTGATTCCTACATATTTGCCTATTGCACTTATTATATTACTCTATGTTGACAATATCCATGAGATATACATGTTACAAGTTGAAAGCAACCGCTGAAACTTAATCTTCTTTTGTGTTGCTTCAATGCCTTTACTTTGAATTATTGCTTTATGAGTTAACTCTTATGCAAGACTTATTGATGCTTGTCTTGAAGTGCTATTCATGAAAAGTCTTTGCTTTATGATTCACTTGTTTACTCATGTCATATACATTGTTTTGATCGCTGCATTCATTACATATGCTTTACAAATAGTATGATCAAGATTATGATGGCATGTCACTCCAGAAATTATCTGTGTTATCGTTTTACCTGCTCGGGACGAGCAGAACTAAGCTTGGGGATGCTGATACGTCTCCGACGTATCGATAATTTCTTATGTTCCATGCCACATTATTGATGTTATCTACATGTTTTATGCACACTTTATGTCATATTCGTGCATTTTCTGGAACTAACCTATTAACAAGATGCCGAAGTGCCAGTTGCTGTTTTTTGCTGTTTTTGGTTTCAGAAATCCTAGTAAGGAAATATTCTCGGAATTGGACGAAATCAAAGCCCAGGGGCCTATTTTTCCACGAAGCTTCCAGAAGTCCGAACGAGAGACGAAGAGGGGCCACGAGGGGGCCACACCCTAGGGCGGCGCGGCCCCCCCCCCTTGGCCGCGCGGCCCTGTGGTGTGGGGCCCCCGTGCCGCCTCTTGACCTGCCCTTCCGCCTACAAATAGCCTCCGTGACGAAACCCCCAGTACCGAGAACCACGATACGGAAAACCTTCCAGAGACGCCGCCAACACCGATCCCATCTCGGGGGATCCAGGAGATCGCCTCCGGCACCCTGCCGGAGAGGGGAATCATCTCCCGGAGGACTCTACGCCGCTATGGTCGCCTCCGGTGTGATGTGTGAGTAGTCTACCCCTGGACTATGGGTCCATAGCAGTAGCTAGATGGTTGTCTTCTCCCCATTGTGCTATCATTGTCGGATCTTGTGAGCTGCCTAACATGATCAAGATCATCTATCTGTAATTCTATATGTTGCGTTTGTTGGGATCCGATGAATAGAGAATACTTGTTATGTTGATTATCAAAGTTATACCTATGTGTTATTTATGATCTTGCATGCTTTCCGTTACTAGTAGATGCTCTGGCCAAGTAGATGCTTATAACTCCAAGAGGGAGTACTTATGCTCGATAGTGGGTTCATGCCTGCATTGACACCGGGACAAAGGATGAGAAAGTTCTAAGGTTGTGTTGTGCTGTTGCCACTAGGGATAAAACATTGATGCTATGTCTAAGGATGTAGTTGTTGATTACATTACGCACCATACTTAATGCAATTGTCTGTTGCTTTGCAACTTAATACTGGAGGGGGTTCGGATGATAACCTGAAGGTGGACTTTTTAGGCATAGATGCAGTTGGATGGCGGTCTATGTACTTTGTCGTAATGCCCAATTAAATCTCACTATACTCATCATGATATGTATGTGCATTGTCATGCTCTCTTTATTTGTCAATTGCCCAACTGTAATTTGTTCACCCAACATGCTGTTTGTCTTATGGGAGAGACACCTCTAGTGAACTGTGGACCCCGGTCCAATTCTCTTTACTGAAATACAATCTACTGCAATACTTGTTCTACTGTTTTCTGCAAACAATCATCTTCCACACAATACGGTTAATCCTTTGTTACAGCAAGCCGGTGAGATTGACAACCTCACTGTTTCGTTGGGGCAAAGTACTTTGGTTGTGTTGTGCAGGTTCCACGTTGGCGCCGGAATCCCTGGTGTTGCGCCGCACTACATCCCGCCGCCATCAACCTTCAACGTGCTTCTTGGCTCCTCCTGGTTCGATAAACCTTGGTTTCTTTCTGAGGGAAGACTTGCTGCTGTGCGCATCATACCTTCCTCTTGGGGTTCCCAACGAACGTGTGAGTTACATGCCATCAGCGGCGGCGCCCCTGGAGTCTTTCTGGAGTTTCGTCAATTGGTACTGCGTTTTTAGGTCGAAAGGGGTTATATAGGCGAAGAGGCGGCGCAGGAGGGAGCCTGGGGGCTCCTCACCATAGGCTGGCGCGGGCCCAGGCCAGGCCGCGCCGCCTTATGGTGTGGTGGCCCTCTGGCCCCTCTCCGACTCTTCTTCGGTGTTCTGGAGCCTTCCGGGAAAAATAGGAGGTTTGGCGTTGATTTCGTCCAATTCCGAGAATATTGCCCGAACAGCCTTTCTGGAACCAAAAACAGCAGAAAACAGGAACTGGCACTGTGGCATCTTGTTAATAGATTAGTTCCGGAAAACGCATAAAAACATTATAAAGTGCAAGCAAAACATGTAAGTATTGTCATAAAACAAGGATGGAACAACAGAAATTATGGATACGTTGGAGACGTATCAATACTCAAATGACATGAGCAAGCGATGAACTTGCCTTTCCTGACTGCAAGATTATGCAGGCAAGGTCTTCGATATGAAATAACTCCAAATTCTGAAATAGCATCATCGTCTGGTAAGGACGATGTTTAAAAGATTGGCAAGGATGCAATAATGCATAAGTATGAGATGCAATCGTTCTAGGCGTGACCTAACCCCGATGATTTAGGATTAGTGAGTTGTTATGATTGATTTAGGGTGTGTTGCACTTTTAGAGTGATTCACAAACAAGGTTCTTTTTAAGGTTGCTTGAGTGGTAGAATAAGCAAGTAATGCAATACATCACAAAAATAAAATTAATAGCACACAACAAAGAGGTTTGGTATAATCATAGCATGTAATAGATAGTTGTTGGTTTTGGTACTATATGGCATGGTTAATGATTGCTTATCATATACTTCAAAAGAATAACTTTTGAAGAACATAGACTTTAATAAAGAATAAGTATGATAATTAGGGTTGTGGAGTTCTATGGTTTACTATGGTTTCAACTAGTTTCTGGAGTAAAGATTAACTGGATCGCAACAATGTTGGATTCATCAACACCTAAAGCTTGTAAAGTTGAGTTAAGCCTAGTCATCCTAAGCAATTAATTATACATGGTTGCTATCAAGGTTGGTTCATCTTGCTAGTGATAGCTAGCTAGGGTTTATGGGTCCTATTAGGCAAGGTTGATGATTATCCTATATTTTTTTCAAAAGAATAACTCTTTTGAAGAACATACTTCTTAAGTACAAAGAAGTATTTAAATTAAAGTTGAGGTTGTCTAGGGTTTGCTATTGGATCCACTAAATAAACAATAGTTGTCCCTAATTAGGATGGTTCATAAGTATCTAACACTAGTAGGGTTTGGTGTGTATGGAATAGGATGCACATTATTGGCAGGGTTGCCGTTAGAGTTCATCACAATGGTGTGATGCTAAGCATGGATAATTAAGGTTGGTGTCTGAGAGGATAAGAATTAGGGTTGATCCTTGATGACCCACAAGTATAGGGGGTGTATCGTAGTATCTTCGATAAGTAAGAATGTCGATCCCAACGAGGAGCAGAAGGTGTTGACAAGCAGTTTCGATGAAGGATTCACTGTAAATGCTCACAGACAAGTATTCAGGGGGTTTTGATGTAACAGTTGAATAAAGTACGAGTATGTAAAGTGCGAGAGTAACAATTGCAGCGAGTGGCCCAATCCTTTTTAGCACAAAGGACAAGCCGGTTTGTTTACTTATAATGACCAAACGTTCTCGAGGACACACGGGATTTTAGTCTAGTGCTTTCGCTACATACGGCTAAATAATCTTCGTTGTTATGATAAGTGTTGTGTGGGTGAACCTATGCTAATGTACCGCCCTTCCTAGGACTAATACATACTTGTGATTATACCCCTTGCAAGCATCCGCAACTACAAGAAAGTAATTAAGAATAAATCTAACCACAGCCTTAAACTCTGAGATCCTGCGATCCCTCCTGCATCGATATACCAGCGGGGGTTTAGGTTTCTGTCACTCCGGCAACCCCGCAATTGGCAAACGAATACAAGATGCATTCCCCTAGGCCCATAAATGGTGAAGTGTCATGTAGTCGACGTTCACATGACACCACTAGAAGAATAACACCACAACTTAAATATCACACCATTGAATATTACTCAACCATAGTTCACTACTAGCATTTAGACTTCACCCATGTCCTCAAGAACTAAACGAACTACTCACGAGACATCATATGGAACATGATCAGAGGTGATATGATGATGAATAACAATCTGAACATAAACTTGGTTCAATGGTTTCACTCAATAGCATCAACAACAAGTAGAAATCGATACCGGGAGAGTTTCCCCTATCAAACAATCAAGATCAAACCCAAATTGCTACGGCGGTGACGGTGTCCAGCGGTGATGATGGCGGTGATGATGGTGGAGATGATGATGATGGTGATGTCGATGATGTCCAGCTCGATGACGGTGACGATGGCGTCGATTTCCCCCTCCCGGAGGGAATTTCCCCGGCGGATTCCTGCCCGCCGGAGAGCTCTTTTCTCTCTGGTGTTCTCCGCCCCGCAGAGGCGGCTGTAACTCTTCGCGAGGTACCCTCTGTGGCTTCCTTCGTCATCTTGAAAAATAGGATTTTTGGTATAATTTCCTCCCACAGTTGATCTTCCGAAATATTGCGTTCTGACGGTGCTTTTTCCAGCAGAATCCTGACTCCGGTGCTTGATCCTCCAATAATGATGAAACATGCAAAATAGATGAAATAACATAAGTATTGTGTCCCAATATGAAATATATCAATGAATAATAGCAAATTATGATATAAAATAGTGATGCAAATTGGACGTATCAACTCCCCCCAAGCTTAGACTTCGCTTGTCCCCAAGCGAAACTGAACTCGATAGATAGGACCACATATTTATGGAGTGAAGAGTCGATAAATAAAATACGGACAAGAAGCATCATATTCATTCACACAGGACATTATAGTAAACAACCTCTTATAACTCATCTTGAAACAAGTATAAGGTAATCACAAGTAAAGGTACATAAGAAATCATAATTGGTGATGGCAAACTTCGTTCTTGGTCAGAGAACAATTAACAGATTATATTTATCTCATTGAGCAGCGCTCTCATGTTAGAGTTTATAAGGCACAACTTGCATACTCAATCATAATGGTCTTCTCATGATCATTGATAACTTGCAAAGCTATATTCATTCAGATAAAACTTGTACTATACAAGGAAGAATAAAAGACATGATGAAGCAAATCACAATATAATGGTTTGATCACAACTACTCAAATGCTTGCTTGAGATGGAGGGAAATAGGTTTACTGACTCAACATAAAGTAAAAGACAGGCCCTTCGCAGAGGGAAGCAGGGATTAAATCATGTGCTAGAGCTTTTTCAGTTTTGAAATCATATAGAGATAATAAAAGTAACATTTTGAGAGGTGTTTGTTGTTGTCAACGACTGGTAGCGGGTACTCTAACCCCCTTACCAGACAACCTCCTAAGAGCGGCTCCCATATTATTTTCATTTTGTGTGGCACTCCTTCCAACCTTTCTTTCACGAACCATGGCTAACCGAATCCTCGGGTGCCTGCCAACAATCTCATACCATGAAGGAGTGCCTTTTTATTTTAGTTTTATTATGATGATGACACTCCCCCCAACCTTTGCTTACACAAGCCATGGCTAACCGAATCCTTCGGGTGCCGTCCATCAATCACATACCATGGAGGAGTGTCTATTTAGTTTAATTAATTTGGGACTGGGAATCCCATTGCCAGCTCTTTTTGCAAAATTATTGGATAAGCGGATGAAGCCACTAGTCCATTGGTGGAAGTTGCCCAACAAGATTGAAAGATAAAACACCACATACTTCCTCATGAGCTATGAAACATTGACACAAATAAGAGATACTAAGTTTTGAATTGTTTAAAGGTAGCACATGAAGTATTTACTTGGAATGGCAGAAAATACCATATAGTAGGTAGGTATGGTGGACACAAATGACATAGGTTTGGGTTAAGGTTTGGATGCACGAGAGGTATTCCCTCTCAGTACAGGTCTTTGGCTAGCAAGGTTAATTAGCAAGCATAAGAGTCGAGGGAAACAAACAAATATACATATGATAGAAACAATCATGCATCTTCCTTGTAAGCACAAACAATTTTAACTTCAGAATAATAAGCTATGAGCTAACAAGAAAGACAATGAAACATCTACATGTATTTCTCTTTTCTACTTATCCTCGAAGTGTTGTTGCTATTGACCAATGCTAAGTTTGCCAAAACCAAATAGATTTATTCAATGCTCCCAAAGGGATACCAATACTAGCAACAAGGTAAATCATATAGTAGAGATTGCAAACTAAAATAAGATGTGCAATATGTAAATGATAAGACTTCTCATTAATATTCCATAACGATAACTCACACCAAGGGATACATAGATAACCAAGTAAAGGAGAGATACTTCCAAACGCAACCCATCTTATATTATAACTTCCCTACTCATGATATGACACTACTTGACAATAAAAGTAAAAGGTAGTGATAATGTGATACCGCGGCACTCCCCCAAGCTTGGAACAAACCAAGGGGATGCCAATACCGATGATGAATTACTCCTGCGGCGATGGTGGTGATGAATTCCCGTCATCAAACTTCCAAGGAAGAGGCTCTCCATCAAGAAATGACATCTTGGTCTCGGGGATCCTGAAACTAGCAGCACGGCTTATGTATTTAAACCTGTTTTCATACTCACAGTTCTGATTCTGAAAATCATAGAGTTGTGCTTGGAGCTTGTTGGTGGTGTCGTGAAGTGAGAGGATGTCGCTCCAAAGCTTTGCAGTTTCCTTCTCATGTTCAGCAATGAGTTCAGACACAATCCTGTGGAAGATATCCACCTCACGCTCAGCCATCTTCTTGTATTTGAAAACCTCTTGTTCTAGCTTCTCCATCCTGTCTTCCAGGCTTCCTTCTCCTTTAGGACCCTGGACATCGTTGACCTGCAGTTCTCCTTCAACGAGCAGCAACTCCTTGGGGTGCATCCTCAGCTCCTCCATGTACAAGTTGCCAACATCCTTGCTGGAGCTGTCCTTCGGAGTTTCCGACGAAGACATGATGGCTCTAGATCCGAAGCAAATCTGCGAGAAACAACTCGAAACAAAACACGTCGAAAACACGATATACGGACCTCCAGGGGTCCGGGGGATTATATAGCAAAATTTTTCACGACAAACGGAAAGTACCAGATCGAACCAGAGTCGGAAAGGGGCGACGGGGCGGCCAAACCATAGGGCGGCGCGGGCCCTGGTCAGGCCGCACCGGCCTATGGTGCCACGCCCTCGTGCGTCCTTTCCACTCCGTTTTGAACTCGTAATTTTTCATATTTTCCAAAAACAGCGAAAATATTGTTCGGAAAGTAAATTGCGTACTTTTCATTACCAGTACTGTTACCTATTCAAAGTCGAGTTCTGGCGGACTATCAATTTGCCCTTTGATGAAAGCTTCCGGTGTTTCCACTTGAATAATATCAATATCAACATTATAGGAATCACCTGAGATATAATGCTTGAGTCTTTGTCCATTCACCACTTGCGTAGCATTGCCTTGGAGAGAGCTAATTTTGATTGCTCCTGAACGATACACCTCCTCGACAACATATGGTCCTTCCCATTTCGAGAGTAATTTCCCTGCAAAGAATCTGAGACGAGACCGATACAATAGGACTTTATCCCCAATATTAAATTCTCTTTTGATAATCCTCCTATCATGCCATTTTTTAACTTTCTCTTTAAAGAGTTTAGCATTTTCATAAGCTTCACTTCTCCATTCATCTAGAGAACTCAATTGCAACAACCTCTTATCACCGGCAAGTTTAGGATCTTTATTTAATTCTCTAACAGCCCAATAAGCTTTGTGCTCTAGTTCTAAAGGTAAATGACAAGCTTTCCCATAAACCATTTTATAAGGTGACATTCCCATGGGATTTTTATAAGCAGTTCTATAAGCCCATAGTGCATCCTTCAATTTACTAGCCCAATTCTTTCTAGTTTTATTAACGGTCTTTCCCAAAATAGATTTAATCTCTCTATTTGATAATTCTACTTGACCACTAGTTTGAGGATGATAAGCGGAAGCAATTCTATGATTAATACCATACTTAGCAAGAGTTTTTCTAAAACCTCCATGAATAAAATGAGAACCTCCATCAGTCATAATATATCTAGGTACTCCAAATCTAGGAAAAATAATATCTAAAAGCATTCTTAAAGAGGTCTCACCATCAGCACTTTTTGTAGGTATAGCTTCCACCCATTTAGTAACATAATCAACAGCAACAAGTATATGAGTGTTACCTTCCGAAGACGGAAAAGGTCCCATGAAGTCAAATCCCCAACAATCAAACGGTTCAATAACAAGAGTATAATTCATTGGCATTTCATTACGTCTAGAGATATTACCAACCCTTTGGCATTCATCACAAGATAAAATAAACTTTCTCGCATCCTTGAAGAGAGTTGGCCAATAAAAACCTGATTGTAGAACCTTTTGCGCGGTTCTTTCTCCGGCGTGATGTCCTCCATAAGCACTACCATGACATTTACTCAATATCTCTTGTTGTTCATATTCGGGAACACATCTTCGCATAATACCATCCACTCCTTCTTTATGTAAGTGTGGGTCATCCCAGAAATAATGCCTCAAATCATAAAAGAATTTCCTCCTTTGCTGAGCTGAAAAGGTTGGAGGCAAGTACTTGGAAACAATAAAGTTAGCATAATCAGCATACCAAGGACTGTCTCGCGAGCTCACCTTTATTACAGCCAATTGTTCATTTGGAAAACTATCATTAACAGGAACAGGATCATAAGCAATATTTTCCAATCTAGACAAATTATCAGCAACAGGATTATCAGCACCTTTCCTATCTACAATATGTAAATCAAATTCTTGCAAAAGAAGTACCCATCTAATAAGCCTCGGCTTAGCATCTTTCTTTGTCATAAGGTATCTAATTGCAGCATGATCAGTATGAATAGTAACTTTTGAATCAACAATATAAGATCTAAATTTATCACAAGCAAAAACTACAGCTAATAATTCTTTTTCAGTCATAGCATAATTTCTTTGAGCAGCATCAAGAGTTTTACTAGCATAATGAATAACATTCAGTTTTTTATCTACTCGCTGTCCAAGAACAGCGCCTACAGCAAAATCACTAGCATCACACATAATTTCAAAGGGTAAGTTCCAATCAGGAGGTTCAACTATAGGAGCAGTTGTTAAGGCTTTCTTAAGAGTTTCAAAAGCTTCCTTACAATCATCATCAAAAACAAATGGTACATCTTTTTGAAGAAGATTAGTAAGAGGCTTTGAAATCTTGGAGAAATCTTTAATAAATCTCCTATAAAACCCAGCATGACCAAGAACACTACGAATACCTTTAACGTCCCTCGGATAGGGCATCTTCTCAATTGCTTCAACTTTAGCTCTATCAACTTCAATACCTCTCTCAGAAATTTTATGTCCCAATACAATTCCTTCATTAACCATAAAGTGGCATTTCTCCCAATTAAGAACAAGGTTAGTTTCTTCACATCTCTGCAAAACTTTATCAAGGTTTCGCAAGCAACTATCAAAAGAATTCCCATAGACGGAAAAATCATCCATGAATACCTCTACAATACTCTCACAAAAACCATGAAAAATAGCAGACATGCATCTTTGAAAAGTAGCAGGAGCATTACATAAACCAAAAGGCATGCGTCTATAAGCATAAGTTCCATAGGGACAAGTAAAGGTGGTTTTCTCTTGATCTTTAGCTTTAACAGCAATTTGTGAAAACCCAGAATAACCATCAAGAAAACAAAAATGAGTATTTTTAGATAATCTTTCTAGCATTTGATCAATAAATGGTAAAGGGTAATGATCTTTCTTAGTAACTTTGTTAACTTTTCGAAAATCAATGCACATTCTATACCCTACAACTACTCTTTGAGGGATGAGCTCATCATTATCATTAGGCACAACAGTCATACCTCCTTTCTTGGGAACGCAGTGCACAGGACTAACCCATCTACTATCAGCAATAGGATATATAATACCAGCTTCAAGAAGTCGTAATACCTCATTCCTTACCACTTCCTTCATCTTCGGAATTAAACGACGCTGATGTTCAACAACAGGCTTTGCATCATCTTCCATATTAATAGCATGTTGGCAAATAGAAGGAGAAATCCCTTTCAAATCATCAAGAGTATAGCCAATAGCTCCTCGGTGCTTCTTCAATATTTCCAATAACCTTTCTTCCTCAATCTCTGAAAGCTTAGAACTAATAATAACAGGATATATTTTCTTATCATCAATATGAGCATATTTAAGATTATTAGGTAAAGGCTTTAAATCAAAAACAGGATCTTCCTTTGGTGGAGGTGTTGTACCCAAATCTTCCACCGGTAAATCATGCTTGAGAATAGGTTGGCGAAGAAAAATTTCCTCAAGCTCATCTCTTTCTTTCCTAAAAATTTCACTCTCGCTATCCTCCAAATGTTGCTGCAAAGGATTGTTAGGAACAAGAACTATAGATGCACATTGCTCCATTTTAAAATCATTACTAGGCAAATCAGCTTTATAAGGAGTTTTAGTAAATTTAGAGAAGTTAAACTCATAAGATTCACCAGCGAATTTAGTCAAAATTTTCTCTTTCTTGCAATCTATAATAGCTCCACAAGTATTTAGAAAAGGTCTACCAAAAATAATAGGACAATAATCACTAGCAGCAGAACCAAGTACCAAGAAGTCAGCAGGATATTTAATCTTACCGCATAAAACTTCCACATCTCGAACAATACCAATTGGAGAAATAGTTTCTCTATTAGCCAGCTGAATAACCACATCAATATCTTCAAGTTCACAAGAATCAATTTCGTGCATAATCTCCGTGTAAAGCTCATACGGAATAGCACTAACACTTGCACCAATATCACATAATCCATAATAGCAATGATCACCAATTCTAACAGATAGCATAGGAACACTAGCTTGTTTGGGTTTATTAGGATGTGAAACAATATTAGAAGCATCTTCACAGAAAATAATATGACCATCCTCCACATTTTCAGTCACCAGATCTTTAACTATTGCAACAGCAGGTTCAACTTTTATTTGTTCTTCAGGTTCTACAGGTTTCTTTTCACTTTTATGAACCGCACTATTTATAACAGAGTACTCCTTCATTTTAGCAGGAAAAGGAGTTTTTTCAATATAAGCTTCAGGAATAACATGATCAGCAGTTTCAACTACAACGCATTTATTAATAGATGAATCAATTTTATCTTTATACGGTTCATGATACTTATCAAAATTCTTCTTTGGCAATTCATAATGAGAGGCAAAAGCTTTATAAAGATTTAAAGCAACTTGAGAATCAAGACCATATGTAGCACTCATATTACGAAATTTATCAGTATCCATAAAAGCTTCAATGCATTTATAATCATAAATTATACCTGATTCTCTATCCTTGTCGTTCTCCCATCCTTCAGTATTTTCTCGGATCCGATCAAGAAGGTCCCTTTTAAACTCTTCTTTGTTGCGTGTAAATGATCCAGAACAAGAAGTATCCAGCAAGGTCTTGTCTTGAAAAGAAAGTCTTGCATAGAAATTATCAATAATAACATTACTGAAGCTCATGAATGGGGCATTTGAGCATTAAAGACTTCAATCTCCCCCAAGCTTGGGCAATACTCTCTCCATCATGAGGCCAAAAATTATATATGCGATTCCGATCCTTGTGAATTTCACTTGGAGGATAGAACTTAGAATAAAACCGGGGCACAATATCATTCCATTCAAGAGAATCCCCATTATCCAGTAATTTATACCAATGCGCCGCCTTACGGGACAGCGATAAAGAGAATAGTTTCTTCCTCACTTCATCCATAGCAATACCTGCACATTTGAATAACCCGCATAATTCATGCAAAAACAGTAAATGATCACCGGGATGGACAGTTCCATCCCCTTCATAGCGGTTATCCATAACACGTTCAATAATTTTCATAGGTATTTTATATGGTATCACTTCCTCACCTGGCGCCTCATCCACTACCGTTGCAGTAGTAGTAGATTTCCCAAATAGAAATTGAAGAGAAGATCTCTCCATAATGACTTATAGCAGCGAGCGAGAAATAAAATAAGCACAACGGTAAAGGTTTTCCTTACCAATTCCACTTACCAATAGCGCTTCACTCCCGGCAACGGCGCCGGAAAATAGTCTTGATGACCCACAAGTATAGGGGTTGTATCGTAGTATCTTCGATAAGTAAGAATGTCGATCCCAACGAGGAGCGAGAAGGTGTTGACAAGCAGTTTCGATGAAGGATTCACCGTAAATGCTCACGGACAAGTATTCGGGGGTTTTGATGTAACAGCTTGAATAAAGTACGAGTATGTAAAGTGCGAGAGTAACAATTGCAGCGAGTGGCCCAATCCTTTTTAGCACAAAGGACAAGCCGGTTTGTTTACTTATAATGACCAAACGTTCTTGAGGACACACGGGATTTTAGTCTAGTGCTTTCGCTACATACGGCTAAATAATCTTCGTTGTTATGATAAGTGTTGTGTGGGTGAACCTATGCTAATGTACCGCCCTTCCTAGGACTAATACATACTTGTGATTATACCCCTTGCAAGCATCCGCAACTACAAGAAAGTAATTAAGAATAAATCTAACCACAGCCTTAAACTATGAGATACTGAGATCCCTCCTGAATCGATAAACCAGCGGGGGTTTAGGTTTCTGTCACTCCGGCAACCCCGCAATTGGCAAACGAATACAAGATGCATTCCCCTAGGCCCATAAATGGTGAAGTGTCATGTAGTCGACGTTCACATGACACCACTAGAAGAATAACACCACAACTTAAATATCACACCATTGAATATTACTCAACCATAGTTCACTACTAGCATTTAGACTTCACCCATGTCCTCAAGAACTAAACGAACTACTCACGAGACATCATATGGAACATGATCAGAGGTGATATGATGATGAATAACAATCTGAACATAAACTTGGTTCAATGGTTTCACTCAATAGCATCAACAACAAGTAGAAATCGATACCGGGAGAGTTTCCCCTATCAAACAATCAAGATCAAACCCAAATTGCTACGGCGGTGACGGTGTCCAGCAGTGATGACGGTGGTGATGATGGTGGAGATGATGATGATGGTGATGTCGATGATGTCCAGCTCGATGACGGTGACGATGGCGTCGATTTCCCCCTCCCGGAGGGAATTTCCCCGGCGGATTCCTGCCCGCCGGAGAGCTCTTTTCTCTCTGGTGTTCTCCGCCCCGCAGAGGCGGCTGTAACTCTTCGCGAGGTACCCTCTGTGGCTTCCTTCGTCATCTTGAAAAATAGGATTTTTGGTATAATTTCCTCCCACAGTTGATCTTCCGAAATATTGCGTTCTGACGGTGCTTTTTCCAGCAGAATCCTGACTCCGGTGCTTGATCCTCCAATAATGATGAAACATGCAAAATAGATGAAATAACATAAGTATTGTGTCCCAATATGAAATATATCAATGAATAACAGCAAATTATGATATAAAATAGTGATGCAAATTGGACGTATCAATCCTATTTGCTCCTCTGAGTTTTATTAGTATAAACACATGGAATACCCATTTATTAGTGATAGGTCTCTATTATTTTATGAAGACATGGCAAGTGTTTAGTTGCTACTACGGACATATGAATGAAATCAAAGTATCATGATCACATGTTCTAACCTAGGGCTTAGGTTTATAAGAAAATTAGGGTTCATATGTAATAATGGAGCTAGGGTTCTAAATGAATTTAGGGTTTTAGGGTTTCACATGAAATGGTAAGGTTGTAATTTCATTTAATGGGGAATTAGGGTTTCCTAATTACCATATAGTTCTTAGGTTAATAACTTCATCATAAAGTTGAAGTTATTAATAACTTTGGAATAAAAACAATATTGGATTTGACATTTTGTTATTTTTAAACAATTAATAATTAGGACAATTATTAATTAGGATTTTAATCCTCCTAATAAGGATTTAGTAAGTTATTAGTAAAGGAAAATTAATTTTAAGATTTTCCTTATTTACTTACTGGTTTTTATTTATTTTAGAATCTTTTATTAATTTCTGAATTTTTAGTTGAATTTGTAATTAAAAGAAAAGACTTAATTAACAAGTTTTAAATAATTAAATTTTTATTAAAAATAAAAATTTCATTGTATATTTTTATTGGATAGGGTTTACTGATACGTCCAATTTGCATCACTATTTTATATCATAATTTGCTGTTATTCATTGATATATTTCATATTGGGACACAATACTTATGTTATTTCATCTATTTTGCATGTTTCATCATTATTGGAGGATCAAGCACCGGAGCCAGGATTCTGCTGGAAAAAGCACCGTCAGAACGCAATATTTCGGAAGATCAACTGTGGGAGAAAATTATACCAAAAATCCTATTTTTCAAGATGACGAAGGAAGCCAGAAGGAGGGGCCAGGAGGACCCAGGGTGGGCCCACACCCTAGGGCGGCGCGGCCCATGCCCTGGCCGCGCCGCCATGTGGTCTGGGGGGCCCACGACCCCTTTCGCCTCCTTTTCTTCGCGAAATCCTTCGTCCCGAAAACCTAAGCCACAGAGGGTACCTCGCGAAGAGTTACAGCCGCCTCTGCGGGGCGGAGAACACCAGAGAGAAAAGAGCTCTCCGGCGGGCAGGAATCCGCCGGGGAAATTCCCTCCGGGAGGGGGAAATCGACGCCATCGTCACCATCATCGAGCTGGACATCATCGCCATCACCATCATCATCATCTCCACCATCATCACCGCCGTCATCACCGCTGGACACCGTCACCGCCGTAGCAATTTGGCTTTGATCTTGATTGTTTGATAGGGGAAACTCTCCCGGTATCGATCTCTACTTGTTGTTGATGCTATTGAGTGAAACCATTGAACCAAGTTTATGTTCAGATTGTTATTCATCATCATATCACCTCTGATCATGTTCCATATGATGTCTCGTGAGTAGTTCGTTTAGTTCTTGAGGACATGGGTGAAGTCTAAATGTTAGTAGTGAATTATGGTTGAGTAATATTCAATGGTGTGATATTTAAGTTGTGGTGTTATTCTTCTAGTGGTGTCATGTGAACGTCGACTACATGACACTTCACCATTTATGGGCCTAGGGGAATGCATCTTGTACTCGTTTGCCAATTGCGGGGTTGCCGGAGTGACAGAAACCTAAACCCCCGCTGGTATATCGATGCAGGAGGGATCGCAGGATCTCAGAGTTTAAGGCTGTGGTTAGATTTAATTCTTAATTACTTTCTTGTAGTTGCGGATGCTTGCAAGGGGTATAATCACAAGTATGTATTAGTCCTAGGAAGGGCGGTACATTAGCATAGGTTCACCCACACAACACTTATCATAACAATGAAGATTATTTAGCCGTATGTAGCGAAAGCACTAGACTAAAATCCCGTGTGTCCTCGAGAACGTTTGGTCATTATAAGTAAACAAACCGGCTTGTCCTTTATGCTAAAAAGGATTGGGCCACTCGCTGCAATTGTTACTCTCGCACTTTGCATACTCGTACTTTATTCAACTGTTACATCAAAACCCCCTGAATACTTGTCTGTGAGCATTTACAGTGAATCCTTCATCGAAACTGCTTGTCAACACCTTCTGCTCCTCGTTGGGATCGACATTCTTACTTATCGAAGATACTACGATACACCCCCTATACTTGTGGGTCATCAAGACTATTTTCTGGCGCCGTTGCCGGGGAGTGAAGCGCTATTGGTAAGTGGAATTGGTAAGGAAAACCTTTACTGTTGTGCTGATTTTATTTCTGCCTGCTGCTATAAGTCATTATGGAGAGATCTTCTCTTCAATTTTTATTTGGGAAATCTACTACTACTGCAACGGTAGTAGATGAGGCGTCAGGTGAGGAAGTGATACCATATAAAATACCTATGAAAATTATTGAACGTGTTATGGATAACCGCTATGAAGGGGATGGAACTGTCCATCCCGGTGATCATTTACTGTTTTTGCATGAATTATGCGGGTTATTCAAATGTGCAGGTATTGCTATGGATGAAGTGAGGAAGAAACTATTCTCTTTATCGCTGTCTGGTAAAGCAGCGCATTGGTATAAATTACTGGATAATGGGGATTCTCTTGAATGGAATGATATTTTGCCCCGGTTTTATTCTAAGTTCTATCCTCCAAGTGAAATTCATAAGGATCGGAATCGCATATATAATTTTTGGCCTCATGATGGAGAGAGTATTTCCCAAGCTTGGGGGATATTGAAGTCTTTAATGCTCAAATGCCCCATTAATGAGCTTCCTGGTAATGTTATTATTGATAATTTCTATGCAAGACTTTCTTTTCAAGACAAGACCTTGCTGGACACTTCTTGTTATGGATCATTTACACGCAACAAAGAAGAGTTTAAAAGGGACCTTCTTGCCCGGATCCAAGAAAATACTGAAGGTTGGGAGAACGACAAGGATAGAGAATCAGGTATAATTTATGATTATAAATGCATTGAAGCTTTTATGGATACTGATAAATTTCGTAATATGAGTGCTACATATGGTCTTGATTCTCAAGTTGCTGTAAATCTTTATAAAGCTTTTGCCTCTCATTATGAATTGCCAAAGAAGAATTTTGATAAGTATCATGAACCGTATAAAGATAAAATTGATTCATCTATTAATAAATGCGTTGTAGTTGAAACTGCTGATCATGTTATTCCTGAAGCTTATATTGAAA
Source organism: Lolium perenne (assembly GCF_019359855.2). Lineage (NCBI taxonomy): Eukaryota > Viridiplantae > Streptophyta > Magnoliopsida > Poales > Poaceae > Lolium > Lolium perenne. The sequence goes on from NC_067244.2 coordinate 128,824,125, forward strand.
AAACTCCTTTCCCTGCTAAAATGAAGGAGTACTCTGTTATAAATAGTGCGGTTCATAAAAGTGAAAAGAAACCTGTAGAACCTGAAGAACAAATAAAAGTTGAACCTGCTGTTGCAATAGTTAAAGATCTTGTGACTGAAAATGTGGAGGATGGTCATATTATTTTCTGTGAAGATGCTTCTAATATTGTTTCACATCCTAATAAACCCAAACAAGCTAGTGTTCCTATGCTATCTGTTAGAATCGGTGATCATTGCTATTATGGATTATGTGATATTGGTGCAAGTGTTAGTGCTATTCCGTATGAGCTTTACACGGAGATTATGCACGAAATTGATTCTTGTGAACTTGAAGATATTGATGTGGTTATTCAGCTGGCTAATAGAGAAACTATTTCTCCAATTGGTATTGTTCGAGATGTGGAAGTTTTATGCGGTAAGATTAAATATCCTGCTAACTTTTTGGTACTTGGTTCTGCTGCTAGTGATTATTGTCCTATTATTTTTGGTAGACCTTTTCTAAATACTTGTGGAGCTATTATAGATTGCAAGAAAGAGAAAATTTTGACTAAATTTGCTGGTGAATCTTATGAGTTTAACTTCTCTAAATTTACTAAAACTCCTTATAAAGCTGATTTGCCTAGTAATGATTTTAAAATGGAGCAATGTGCATCTATTGTTCTTGTTCCTAACAATCCTTTGCAGCAACATTTGGAGGATAGCGAGAGTGAAGTTTTTAGGAAAGAAAGAGATGAGCTTGAGGAAATTTTTCTTCGCCAACCTATTCTCAAGCATGATTTACCGGTGGAACATTTGGGTACAACACCGCCACCAAAGGAAGATCCTGTTTTTGATTTAAAGCCTTTGCCTGATAATCTTAAATATGCTCATATTGATGATAAGAAAATATATCCTGTTATTATTAGTTCTAAGCTTTCAGAGATTGAGGAAGAAAGGTTATTGGAAATATTGAAGAAGCACCGAGGAGCTATTGGCTACACTCTTGATGATTTGAAAGGGATTTCTCCTTCTATTTGCCAACATGCTATTAATATGGAAGATGATGCAAAGCCTGTTGTTGAACATCAGCGTTGTCTAATTCCAAAGATGAAGGAAGTGGTAAGGAATGAGGTATTACGACTTCTTGAAGCTGGTATTATATATCCTATTGCTGATAGTAGATGGGTTAGTCCTGTGCATTGCGTTCCCAAGAAAGGAGGTATGACTGTTGTGCCTAATGATAATGATGAGCTCATTCCTCAAAGAGTAGTTGTAGGGTATAGAATGTGCATTGATTTTCGAAAAGTTAACAAAGTTACTAAGAAAGATCATTACCCTTTACCATTTATTGATCAAATGCTAGAAAGATTATCTAAAAATACTCATTTTTGTTTTCTTGATGGTTATTACAGGTTTTCACAAATTCTTGTTAAAGCTAAAGATCAAGAGAAAACCACTTTTACTTGTCCCTATGGAACTTATGCTTATAGACGCATGCCTTTTGGTTTATGTAATGCTCCTGCTACTTTTCAAAGATGCATGTCTGCTATTTTTCATGGTTTTTGTGAAAGTATTGTAGAGGTATTCATGGATGTTTTTTCCGTCTATGGGAATTCCTTTGATAGTTGCTTGCGAAACCTTGATAAAGTTTTGCAGAGATGTGAAGAAACTAACCTTGTTCTTAATTGGGAAAAATGCCACTTTATGGTTAACGAAGGAATTGTATTGGGACATAAAATTTCTGAGAGAGGTATTGAAGTTGATAGAGCTAAAGTTGAAGCAATTGAGAAGATGCCCTATCCGAGGGACGTTAAAGGTATTCGTAGTGTTCTTGGTCATGCTGGGTTTTATAGGAGGTTTATTAAAGATTTCTCCAAGATTTCAAAACCTCTTACTAATCTTCTTCAAAAAGATGTACCATTTGTTTTTGATGATGATTGTAAGGAAGCTTTTGAAACTCTTAAGAAAGCCTTAACAACTGCTCCTATAGTTGAACCTCCTGATTGGAACTTACCATTTGAAATTATGTGTGATGCTAGTGATTTTATTTGTAGGCGCTGTTCTTGGACAGCGAGTAGATAAAAAACTGAATGTTATTCATTATGCTAGTAAAACTCTTGATGCTGCTCAAAGAAATTATGCTACAACTGAAAAGGAATTATTAGCTGTAGTCTTTGCTTGTGATAAATTTAGATCTTATATTGTTGATTCAAAAGTTACTATTCATACTGATCATGCTGCAATTAGATACCTAATGACAAAGAAAGATGCTAAGCCGAGGCTTATTAGATGGGTACTTCTTTTGCAAGAATTTGATTTACATATTGTAGATAGGAAAGGTGCTGATAATCCTGTTGCTGATAATTTGTCTAGATTGGAAAATATTGCTTATGATCCTGTTCCTGTTAATGATAGTTTTCCAAATGAACAATTGGCTGTAATAAAGGTGAGCTCGCGAGACAGTCCTTGGTATGCTGATTATGCTAACTTTATTGTTTCCAAGTACTTGCCTCCAACCTTTTCAGCTCAGCAAAGGAGGAAATTCTTTTATGACTTGAGGCATTATTTCTGGGATGATCCACACTTTTATAAAGAAGGAGTGGATGATATTATGCGAAGATGTGTTCCCGAATATGAACAACAGGAGATATTGAGTAAATGTCATGGTAGTGCTTATGGAGGACATCACGCCGGAGAAAGAACCGCGCAAAAGGTTCTACAATCAGGTTTTTATTGGCCAACTCTCTTCAAGGATGCGAGAAAGTTTATTTTATCTTGTGATGAATGCCAAAGGGTTGGTAATATCTCCAGACGCAATGAAATGCCCATGAATTATACTCTTGTTATTGAACCGTTTGATTGTTGGGGATTTGACTTCATGGGACCTTTTCCGTCTTCAGAAGGTAACACTCACATACTTGTTGCTGTTGATTATGTTACTAAATGGGTGGAAGCTATACCTACAAAAAGTGCTGATGGTGAGACCTCTTTAAAAATGCTTTTAGATATTATTTTTCCTAGATTTGGAGTACCTAGATATATTATGACTGATGGAGGTTCTCATTTTATTCATGGAGGTTTTAGAAAAACTCTTGCTAAGTATGGTATTAATCATAGAATTGCTTCCGCTTATCATCCTCAAACTAGTGGTCAAGTAGAATTATCAAATAGAGAGATTAAATCTATTTTGGGAAAGACCGTTAATAAAACTAGAAAGAATTGGGCTAGTAAATTGAAGGATGCACATTGGGCTTATAGAACTGCTTACAAAAATCCCATGGGAATGTCACCTTATAAAATGGTTTATGGGAAAGCTTGTCATTTACCTTTAGAACTAGAGCACAAAGCTTATTGGGCTGTTAGAGAATTAAATAAAGATCCCAAACTTGCCGGCGATAAGAGGTTGTTGCAATTGAGTTCTCTAGATGAATGGAGAAGTGAAGCTTATGAAAATGCTAAACTCTTTAAAGAGAAAGTTAAAAAATGGCATGATAGAAGGATTATCAAAAGAGAATTTAATATTGGGGATAAAGTCCTATTGTATCGGTCTCGTCTCAGATTCTTTGCAGGGAAATTACTCTCGAAATGGGAAGGACCGTATGTTGTCGAGGAGGTGTATCGTTCAGGAGCAATCAAAATTAGCTCTCTCCAAGGCAATGCTACGCAAGTGGTGAATGGACAAAGACTCAAGCATTATATCTCAGGTGATTCCTATAATGTTGATGTTGATATTATTCAAGTGGAAACACCGGAAGCTTTCATCAAAGGGCAAATTGACGATCCGCGAACTCGACTTTGAATAGGTAACGATGCGGTAATGAAAAGTACGCAATTTACTTTCCGAACAATATTTTCGCTGTTTTTGGAAAATATGAAAAATTACGAGTTCGAAACGGAGTGGAAAGGACGCACGAGGGGGCGCCACCATAGGCCGGCGCGGCCTGACCTGGGCCCGCGCCGACCTATGGTTTGGCTGCCCCGTCGCCCCTTTCCGACTCTGGTTCGATCTGGTACTTTCCGTTTGTCGTGAAAAATTTTGCTATATAATCCCCCGGACCCCTGGAGGTCCGTATATCGTGTTCTCGACGTGTTTTGTTTCGAGCTGTTTCTGCCAGGATTTGCTTCGGACCTAGAGCCATCATGTCTTCATCGGAAACCCCGAAGGACAGCTCCAGCAAGGATGTTGGCAACTTGTACATGGAGGAGCTGAGGATGCACCCCAAGGAGTTGCTGCTCGTTGAAGGAGAACTGCAGGTCAAGGATGTCCAGGGTCCTAAAGGAGAAGGAAGCCTGGAAGACAGGATGGAGAAGCTAGAACAAGAGGTTTTCAAATACAAGAAGATGGCTGAGCGTGAGGTGGATATCTTCCATAGGATTGTGTCTGAACTCATTGTTGAGCATGAGAAGGAAACTGCAAAGCTTTGGAGCGACATCCTCTCACTTCACGACACCACCAACAAGCTCCAAGCACAACTATATGATTTTCAGAATCAGAACTGTGAGTATGAAAACAGGTTTAAATACATAAGTCGTGCTGCCAGTTTCAGGATCCCCGAGACCAAGATGTCGTTTCTTGATGGAGAGCCTCTTCCTTGGAAGTTTGATGACGGGAGTTCATCGCCACCATCTCCGCAAGAGTAATTCATCATCGGTATTGGCATCCCCTTGGTTTGTGCCAAGCTTGGGGGAGTGCCGCGGTATCACATTATCACTACCTTTTACTTTTATTGTCAAGTAGTGTCATATCATGAGTAGGGAAGTTATCATATAAGATGGGTTGCGTTTGGAAGTATCTCTCCTTTAGTTGGTTGTCTATGTATCCCTTGGTGTGAGTTATCGTTATGAAATATTAATGAGAAGTCTTATCATTTACATATTGCACATCTTATTCTAGTTTGCAATCTCTATCATATGATTTACCTTGTTGTTAGTATTGGTATCACTTTGGGAGCATTGAATAAATCTATTTGGTTTTGGCAAACTTAGCATTGGTCAATAGCAACAACACTTTAAGGTTTAAATAGAAAAGAGAAATACATGTAGTTGTTTCATTGTCTTTCTTGTTAGCTCATAGCTTATTATTCTGAAGTTAAAATTGTTTGTGCTTACAAGGAAGATGCATGATTGTTTCTATCATATGTATATTTGTTTGTTTCCCTCGACTCTTATGCTTGCTAATTAACCTTGCTAGCCAAAGACCTATACCGAGAGGGAATACTTCTCGTGCATCCAAACCTTAACCCAAACCTATGCCATTTGTGTCCACCATACCTACCTACTACATGGTATTTTCTGCCATTCCAAGTAAATACTTCATGTGCTACCTTTAAACAATTCAAAACTTAGTATCTCTTATTTGTGTCAATGTTTCATAGCTCATGAGGAAGTATGTGGTGTTTTATCTTTCAATCTTGTTGGGCAACTTCCACCAATGGACTAGTGGCTTCATCCGCTTATCCAATAATTTTGCAAAAAGAGCTGGCAATGGGATTCCCAGTCCCAAATTAATCAAACTAAATAGACACTCCTCCATGGTATGTGATTGATGGACGGCACCCGAAGGATTCGGTTAGCCATGGCTTGTGTAAGCAAAGGTTGGGGGGAGTGTCACCATCATAATAAAACTAAAATAAAAAGGCACTCCTTCATGGTATGAGATTGTTGGCAGGCACCCGAGGATTCGGTTAGCCATGGTTTGTGAAAGAAAGGTTGGAAGGAGTGCCACACAAAATGAAAATAATATGGGAGCCGCTCTTAGGAGGTTGTCTGGCAAGGGGGTTAGAGTACCCGCTACCAGTCGTTGACAACAACAAACACCTCTCAAAATGTTACTTTTATTCTCTTTATATGATTTCAAAACTGAAAAAGCTCTAGCACATGATTTAATCCCTGCTTCCCTCTGCGAAGGGCCTGTCTTTTACTTTATGTTGAGTCAGTAAACCTATTTCTCTCCATCTCAAGCAAGCATTTGAGTAGTTGTGATCAAACCATTATATTGTGATTTGCTACATCATGTCTTTTATTCTTCCTTGTTTAGTACAAGTTTTATCTGAATGAATATAGCTTTGCAAGTTATCAATGATCATGAGAAGACCATTATGATTGAGTATGCAAGTTGTGCTTTATAAACTTTAACATGAGAGCGCTGCTCAATGAGATAAATATAATCATTAATTGTTCTCTGACCAAGAACGAAGTTTGCCATCACCAATTATGATTTCTTATGCACCTTTACTTGTGATTACCTTATACTTGTTTCAAGATGAGTTATAAGAGGTTGTTTACTATAATGTCCTGTGTGAATGAATATGATGCTTCTTGTCCGTATTTTATTTATCGACTCTTCACTCCATAAACATGTGGTCCTGTTTATCGAGCTCAGTTTCGCTTGGGGACAAGCGAAGTCTAAGCTTGGGGGGAGTTGATACGTCCAATTTGCATCACTATTTTATATCATAATTTGCTGTTATTCATTGATATATTTCATATTGGGACACAATACTTATGTTATTTCATCTATTTTGCATGTTTCATCATTATTGGAGGATCAAGCACCGGAGCCAGGATTCTGCTGGAAAAAGCACCGTCAGAACGCAATATTTTGGAAGATCAACTGTGGGAGAAAATTATACCAAAAATCCTATTTTTCAAGATGACGAAGGAAGCCAGAAGGAGGGGCCAGGAGGACCCAGGGTGGGCCCACACCCTAGGGCGGCGCGGCCCATGCCCTGGCCGCGCCGCCATGTGGTCTGGGGGGCCCACGACCCCTTTCGCCTCCTTTTCTTCGCGAAATCCTTCGTCCCGAAAACCTAAGCCACAGAGGGTACCTCGCGAAGAGTTACAACCGCCTCTGCGGGGCGGAGAACACCAGAGAGAAAAGAGCTCTCCGGCGGGCAGGAATCCGCCGGGGAAATTCCCTCCGGGAGGGGGAAATCGACGCCATCGTCACCGTCATCGAGCTGGACATCATCGCCATCACCATCATCATCATCTCCACCATCATCACCGCCGTCATCACCGCTGGACACCGTCACCGCCGTAGCAATTTGGCTTTGATCTTGATTGTTTGATAGGGGAAACTCTCCCGGTATCGATCTCTACTTGTTGTTGATGCTATTGAGTGAAACCATTGAACCAAGTTTATGTTCAGATTGTTATTCATCATCATATCACCTCTGATCATGTTCCATATGATGTCTCGTGAGTAGTTCGTTTAGTTCTTGAGGACATGGGTGAAGTCTAAATGTTAGTAGTGAATTATGGTTGAGTAATATTCAATGGTGTGATATTTAAGTTGTGGTGTTATTCTTCTAGTGGTGTCATGTGAACGTCGACTACATGACACTTCACCATTTATGGGCCTAGGGGAATGCATCTTGTACTCGTTTGCCAATTGCGGGGTTGCCGGAGTGATAGAAACCTAAACCCCCGCTGGTATATCGATGCAGGAGGGATCGCAGGATCTCAGAGTTTAAGGCTGTGGTTAGATTTAATTCTTAATTACTTTCTTGTAGTTGCGGATGCTTGCAAGGGGTATAATCACAAGTATGTATTAGTCCTAGGAAGGGCGGTACATTAGCATAGGTTCACCCACACAACACTTATCATAACAATGAAGATTATTTAGCCGTATGTAGCGAAAGCACTAGACTAAAATCCCGTGTGTCCTCGAGAACGTTTGGTCATTATAAGTAAACAAACCGGCTTGTCCTTTGTGCTAAAAAGGATTGGGCCACTCGCTGCAATTGTTACTCTCGCACTTTACATACTCGTACTTTATTCAACTGTTACATCAAAACCCCCTGAATACTTGTCTGTGAGCATTTACAGTGAATCCTTCATCGAAACTGCTTGTCAACACCTTCTGCTCCTCGTTGGGATCGACATTCTTACTTATCGAAGATACTACGATACACCCCCTATACTTGTGGGTCATCATTTACCTTTTTAAGAATTTTGGTATCTTATTTACATTTTTCTGAGTTATAATGTATTTTATAAATATTTGCAAAGTTTCATCAATTATTGAATTGGAATTAAAATGAAATCTACTATATACACCCAGCTAAACCTACCCCTACTCACTGACCAGTGGGCCAACGGCCATGTCACACGCCATAGTGGCGCCGACGTGGCCTGGTTCACAGTGGCCGACAGTCAGTCGCCGATGGTCGCCGACGATACAGGGTTCTCGCGGATGCGTGCGTGTGCTGGCTCGACTCAGGGCGACACGCTGAACCAGAAGGTGGCGGCGCCCCCTCGAAAAGGTCGCCGGAGTGACTCCGGCGAGCTCTGACTGCGGCGGTGCACGGCAGACTATGGTGGTGACACGCTACGGTGCATGGTGGGGCCAAATAAAGGGCTCGGGAGAAGCGCAAGCTCACAGTGATGCTTAGGGAAGGCTCGATGGCGGCGATTGTCGACGGTGGCGACGACATTGTTCGATTTTCTGTGAGATACCGACGGAAGGGAACGACGGTTCCTCGGCGACTAAGAGCTCCCTGGCTCGATTCCTCTTACACAGTGGGCTTGTCGAGCATGTGATGACGAAGGTGAGCTCGAAGATGCTTGGGAAGGCGAGGAACGGCGAGGTGAGGTGAATACCGGTGAGTTAGGGTTTCGGAATTCTGCACGATGGAGACGAAGAGGGGTTCGATTGAGAGCTGCTATGCCTTTTATAGTGTCTTCGGTGTGCGCTGGCGGTCAACAACGGCGGCGACGACGCGGGACGTGGAGCTCACTGCGTTGTGGCGCTCTCCTGGGCGTCAACGGTTGTGAAGACGAAGACGATGACGCCTCTTCGTTCTTATCCAAGCGAAGAGGTACGCGGGCTTTGCTGGCTCCGGATGCTGGACTGGGCCTGGGCTGCTTCTGGGCTTCCCCAGTTGGGCTGCTGTGGCAGGTAAGTCCATCTCTTCTCCTTTTCTATTTTTCTTTTTTTGTTTAAATTTTCTATTTTGAATTCTGTTTTTAATTTAGATTTGAATCCTTTTCTATTTTGCAGGTATTTGACAATTGGAATTTCCTGAGGACTAATAAGAAGATCATTGTAATACTGAATTGTTTTTGAATGAGCATTTAATATATGTGAACCTTTTTATTGTAAATTTTAATTAAGCATGATTTTTATGCACTCATTTTAATTTCCATTTTTCTTGTGAATCAAATCTGTTTGGAAGTATTAGAGTTGATATTTTCAACTTAAAGTATTTCAGAGGTTGTATTAGAACTTGGTTTCCATTTGGGGAGTGATCACTTGCCTATTAGTTTATGTACATATTTAAGTGTTAATAAATTGGAAATTCTTGCTAGAACTCCTTCCAAGTTTAGTTCTATTATTATGGTTTAGTAACACCTTACTATACCTAGAGTAGGTACTACTCTCATCATGGTTTGGTTTTAATTATAAGTATAAGTGGTTGATCCCACATATGGTTTTAATTATAATATTTAGTACTAATTGTTTCTTGTGTTCAATAATTGAAGCATAAGATATAACTAGTGAATAATTCTGGGGTTTTAATTATATTTACCTAATGGCACATGTTTTCGAACTTAATTGTGGTTTAGGTTTTATTTGTGATCACCCAAGTGATACACAAACTAGGGTTGAGATATAATTCTAGGTTGTAGATATGAGATGATACCATATTGCATTGGCTAGGTTTACTCTCCCCAATGCATGATAAAATAGTTACTTGCTTAATATTTCATGTGCTCCTTTAGTTACTAAGGATCTGAGAATTGGTTTTATCTTCTACCAATGGACTTCTATTATTATCCTTAATTTATCATTAAAGTAACTAAAGTGGTTATGGTTCTTTTTATAGTTAACTTTGGTTATATGAATGAATGGTTTCACACCATATAAAGTATAGAGTTTGACTCTAAGGTTTTCTTAGGTTCTTTAATTGAGGAATAAGTGGAATATAGATGTGGTAAGATTCTGCTTATGATATAGGGTTTAACTTATGGCTTATGCTTCTATTTCTCCAAAGCATGATCATACATTAGACATGATCAACTTATTCTCAATGGCTTCTACTCTCAATTCTTAGAGTACATGATCATTACCCAATTTGTAATGATCAAAGGTTTGGCTCCCTAAAGTATCTCTCATAAACTATGTTTCTCACTTCTAATATCAAGTATTTACTTGATCATCTAGGGTATAGTACTTCTATTATACTTTCTTGGATGGACCTACTATGGTTGTCTCAATAGATTATATCCTAGGAGAATGCCTGAGATAATTACTTAGAGTTCTTCTCAAGGTATGATGATATAATCATCTTGATGATTGGGTAGTTATCTCCCTAAAGTTCAAGTGTTGCCTCAACTACTTGAGTGTAACTCCATAGCTTGATCTTTCTCATATAGGAATAGTTATTCTAGGGTTTATGGTGTTGTCCTAGTATCTCCTCCTTACTTTATCAAATCATGGCTTTGGTTTATTCCATTTTATACTAGTTCATCTCACCATTCTAAGATTAGATGGTTTTATCTCCTTATCCTTTAGTTCAAGGTTGTCCTTGATTCTTAATTAGGTAAAGCTAAGATTGGTATGAATGGTCTCTCATTTGGGAAGGACTTTAGTACTAACCCAAGGTTAGGCTCCATAGGGAATGATGTGATCATCAATATCTCTAATGATCATAGATGGTTTATCTTTCTAGGAATGTCTTGAATAATATCCTAGGGTTACTCTTAAAGATGATGATTTGATTACATGGATGTATATCCAAGTTTTAGCTCAAGGTTTATCATTGCTTCTCTACTAATATAGACTCTCACTTCTCTAGTTTTGAGGTATAGTAAATTGGAATAGAGAAGAATATATACCTCTAGAGTTGATCTCCTTTTCATGTTTCCAAGAATTAAGTGGAATGAATACCATGAGGTTCATGGTAGGAACATGGATTAGTTTAAGACATGGTAAAGATAAGTTAGGAATAGTTTCTCCAACTATTGTTACTTGATTTCCAATTAAATGGATATTCATATGTTATGGCAAGGAATACCATGTTATGATCTTTAATAAGATCAAGTAGTTGATCCTTGATTAATATGTTCTTGTGTTGGTTTTAATTCCATTTGATCTAACCCCTTAGATCAAATCATCTCTACCCAAAACAATGTTTTAACAAAGTCACATTGAGTTTTATAGCACTGAACTTGATGAGCTACTTCAATTCCACCAAGATCAAGTGAAACTTCAGTTACTATGACTGTTTTACTTTAAAGCGCAAAAATTCCCCGGATTTTTTATGCATGAATGCAATGCACACATCTGTTTCCTCTATTTTTGTAACCCCAAATACTGGGATATTACACGCAGCTACAAACGTCAGCTGCAGCTGCTACGAGCGCCGCAGACTGCTGCTGCAATGGTCCAGTGCAGGCCGACATTGTTGCGAACTTCGTCGGCTGCTGCTACAAACGGCAGCCGCCGGTGCTACAAATGCCGGATGTTGATGCTTCAAGTCTTCAACGGCGGTGTTGTGGCAGGCGGTGGCGGTCTACGAATGCGGGGCGATGGTGCTGCTGCGAGGAGCGTCGCCGGCGACGGCTAGCCACGTTGTTGCTGTGAGGCACTCCATCTGCTACCTGCTGCAAGGGGATGGAGTGGTATTGTGCAAGGTGGAGCGGCACCGGAGGTAATTTTTTCTTGCGTGAGTCATCTGCTGCAAACGGGCGTCGATGCTGCCCTCGCCAGAGTTGGACACCGGTCAGGGGGGCAAGACGTCAAGCAAAAGCGACATGGCAACAGGGGCGCGCGTGTGAGCAGTTGCACAGAATTTTTCGTCTTTATGGAGACACGCAGGGCGTGGGCCGAGTCAACGAGTGATCGGAGACGTATATTCACAGGATTCGACGGCCACAGACCCAGGGAATCGGGGATTTGATATTTCGGGGACGCTCTGCGTTGCCTTTCTATAAATGTGAGTCAAGGTCTCGCTAATCCTGCACAAGAGTATCATAAATCGATAACTAGTGATGCTCACGTAGACCTCTCCCCTCCCGTGTTGTCCCCATGTGGCGGCCGGAAGGAACCCTACCGCGCCACCGCCGCCTCCGCCTCCCTCTCCCCCTCCCCTCCCTCGCCGCCGCCAGGGGCGCGATCAGGCAAAGCCTGGCCAGCGCTGGCACCGGCGAGGACTCCTCTTCGTCCGGCGCGCAGGGGTTGGGCACGGGTCTCCCTCCTCGGGCCAGGGCACAACCCTCGCGTCGGGGGCCTCAGTGGAAGCGCTCGGGCTCAGCTTGGCGGCGGCACGACGGACGACAAGGTGGTGGTGAACCCTACCGACGGCGGAGGGATGGGTGGGGGCGGGCTGCAAGGGGAAACCCTAGGTCCTCTTCTCCTCGCCTCTCAGCGGCCGGTTGTGGAGGGCTGGCGTTTCGGCTGTGGCGTTGCCCAGGCGTAAGCGGTATCGCCTGACTACGCGTCATGCGCTTGGTGTCTCTGGTGGCAACCTTGGCCAGCCTGGGATGGTTGCCTGTGTGGGGCCCGACCTGAATAAAGGCGGCGGTCCTAGGGTCTCTCTTGGGCGAAGATGAAGACCTACCTGAGGTCTGTTCTTCTCGATCTGGCCGGAGAGTTGAGTTCCGGAAGGCGCCGACGGCGAATGTAAAAGTGCTTCTATTGCCTGGAGTTTGCTAGATCGGTGGTATCCAGTCGTGCGCACTCATGCTTTTATTCTGACCGTTTGGTTCTGGAGGGAGCTGCGCGAAGCTCTGTTCTGTGTTGACATCAAGTGACATTTGGTCCATGGTGAAGTCAAAAGAAGAGAATATCAGGAAGGCTGGATTGAAGGGCTAGCTAAGGGAGAGGTTCAAGTCTCTGCGCTGTTGAGGGACTTGCTTGGTGTTCCGGGCTTCGTAGCAGTGGTACGAAAGTGGGGGCAGCAGCACATGTGAAGTTCGGAGTCTTACCTTTTAGGGTGAAAACCCAAGGTCTAGCCTTAGCTGGTTGTGTCTGGCAATGTTCTTATTGAAGGCATTGTTTTTAGAGCGGTGTCTATCTTCAGGGTGAAAACCTAAGATCTTTGATCGGGCGACGATGGCGCTGGTGCACTGTTTCCTTCTTGGAGGCGTCCCTTTTGGAGAGTCTCAATTTTAGGTGTTGTTTTGGTGATGGATGTATTACTGTTGCTAAGGTTAGGACATTTTTTCTTAGTTTTCATTTTCTCTTTTTTGGATGTGTGCATTCGTAATACCATTAGAGCATTACGTTGTTGTAGAGACGAGGTATAATTGGTATCTTTGATATTAAAAATATTTTCCTTTATCGAAAAAATAACATGGGTCAAGCCCCGTACTTGGCCTTGTAGTCATTCCACAGCTCCTCCACGCTCTTTCCCAGGATCTGCACGAAGTAGTCGTCGCTGTACCTGTTGTCCTTCATGACGGCGTTCAGTTCCGCGACGAACCCGGGCTTGATCAGCGAGTCGCAGTAGTCGAGGAACCTCGCCGTCACGTCGTACCCCTTGTCCCAGCTGCTCCCCTGCCCCGGCGCCACCCAGTGCGCCGGCCCAAGCCCGGCCCTCAGCCTGACGAAGTCGGCGACCCCCTCGAAGACCCACCAGTGCGCCTCGTAGTCCTGCAGCCCCCACTGCCACACGTGGGTCGCCTCGTGGTACAGCACCCCCGTCAGCTCCGCCTGCAGGTCGCCGGTGTAACCGCCGACGTAGCGCTGGCTGAGCTCGATCGCGCTGCCGCTGGTGGACGCGACGCCGCCGAACGTGTCGTCCACCACGGTGAGGGCGACGTGGTCGACGGGCCGGCGGTCCGCCTCCGTCTGGTTGAAGACCTTCCAGATGAAGAAGGAGGCCTCCGAGAGGACCCGCGTCGCGTTGCCCACGCCGTACTCCCGGTCGAAGCGCTGGCCGCCGGCGGTCGTCGACGCGTTGTTCGTCGCCTCGAACGTGACGGCGCCGGCCGTGCCGGCGACGAGGAAGGCTAGCAGTAGAGAAGCAGCGACCGTTGCCATGGAAAATTAAATATTGTGCTGGCCGGCAACCCTGCTAGGCGCGGCGACGTACGTTGCTTTTGTGAGCGGACAATAGTGCTCGCCGATTGGTGTGAAATTTATAGCAGATCAATCCAACGTTTTGCATTTTTGTAAAGTTGAGCATTTGTCCTCGAATGGCCTGCGTGAACACCATCGTGCCATGAGAGGCTAGCCGGCCGGCCGATTTTCTAATTGCAACTTCGATATATGAACGGTTGTTCACATAGTAGTACATCCAAAATCTCACCCGTTGCAGCTTATTATAATTTTTCACTGCCGGATTATGGTTTGTATATCTATGGAGCCATGCATGTGGGGCCATGATCATATATATATACCAAAAATAGTACAGTAGGTTTCCAAGTATATATGCATCAGGCATGCGAGAAAAGGTCTATAATCTTATTATGAGTCAAAAAGTACTTTCAAACTTTTTTTAAAAAATACTTTCAAACTTAAAAGAAAGGGAGTGATGTTTGCCTCTTGGGTGCATCCGCTTCCTTTATTTTAAATTCATCTTTGATACATTTTAAAATATCAGAAAAATTTAAACGGAAAATTTCCTGGTAGATATTCACATGCTACGTGCTTATAAAGTCTTTCCATGAAAAATAAACTTGTGATTTGAACTGTGAAAAAAATACAAATATGGTGCTAAAAATGATGCTATTTGAGAGGCATGTTTTGTATTTTTTACATCGACCACACAAAAAACTGATTTTGGTGAATTGTACAAACACACATAGCTTGTCGAGATGTACATATAGAATTTTTGTTTGAATATTTTAACAATTAGAAATATATCTTATAAGTGAAGGAAGCATATGCACCAAGGAGCAATTACAAAAATAAAATTATACTCCAGTTGTTATTGTTACAACAAATAAGTTTCTTAAAATATAATACATGAAGGAAAACAAAATAGATGGAAATAGTTTAGTGCTTCTAAAAATTTGAAAGTAGCGCAGACAAATTCCATGATGCAATGATTATTATTGTTAAAACAAATGATTTTCTTAAAGTATAAGTATGAAGGGTTGCTTCCAAGGGTAAAAAATACATTTAGTTGTTGGAGAATCTTGAGGAATCTCTTTCTGGTATCTTTCGACATGTTTCTTATGTGCTAGGCTCAAGTATAAGAACTATACGAATGAAAAATATTTTTCTATAATATTGCACTTATGGCACATGAATATATTTCTTTTTGACAATCAATATAGCATATATTTATATTAACAAATAGTACATGGTAAAGATACATGGGCTGACTTCAACTATTACAAAATAAAGTCCGAAAGAAACCAACAAATCTTCAAGGTTTTCAAACCCTTTATTCTTTAATGACACAATCTTGTAATTTACCGGAGGAAGCCGAAGATAGATACCAAACAATAAACCTGAAAATACCAAAGAAGATTCTCCCATAATTTTTAATTAAGCCGCAATGTTAAGGATATGTGCACGCGCGCAATCATTGAAATAGTCAAACACCATTGGAAAGAACTGCAACACCAGTATGTCAAGAAAAAGCAACCGAACAGCCTGACCGACGTCGTCTGGTAGCCAAGAGAATGAATCACCATTGTCGAGGACGTAGGAGCCGGAATAAATATTGCAAGGATAAACATCCTCGTGGCAACCATAAAAAAATTTCCTAGATTGATCCGGCGAAGAAATATCTGAAAACAAATACCGAAACTTTACTCTTCCAACGTCATCATTGAGCCTAGGAGGAAGATCTCATTGTCGAAAGATGGGCTGAAGATCATTATTGTAGACGATGTCATCACATGAATACCTAACTTTGCAAAATGAAGGATTTGAATTAACATTAGAACTCACTTGCCCTTCAAATCAAAGTACTCCCTCCTCCCATGAAATCTTGTCGAAATTTTATCTAAATTTAAACGTGTCTAGACATTATTTATACTTAGATCTATTTAAACTTTACAAACATTCAACATGTTCCATGGGATACATGGAGTATATTGTTTTGTAAACAACAAACATCACTAATAAGGCATTTGTGCATGTAGGTAGTACACATTAATGTACTGAAAGGTATATATCTCATTTATCACATGAGAAAGCTAGTATACCTTTGAAAAAGATCAAAAACATATGCGTTACCATATACCAAAGAAAACTGAGTTGCATCATTGAGGTCCTCAGACACTGTTGAAATGACTGATTGACCTATTGCTTCACATACCACCTTAAGGGCATTTAAGGAGGGATCTTCCTAGAGTAAAAAATACTTTACCGAACCGGTACGGAAGAAAGGACACATGAGGCAGGCGATCGTGAAACCCATCTAGGTTCCGTCCTCTCGCCGGCGACGCTGTCGATCTGCTCCGTCTCCGGTGGCCTTTGGGCCTTGGAGGCGTGGCGGATCGCGGCCTCTCGCCGACAGGAAGGATTCCATTCTTCATTTAGTTTGTTTTCAATGTCTTCTTCATGGTGGTGAGGCGGCGGCTACTTCCTGAACTTAGAATAAGGCTCTCCCCGCCCTATCCTCGCTCCGGTGGTGCATCTAGCGACGGCGGATGGCGCATGGAGTTGTGTGTCCGATGGATCTCCTGGGATATGGTCGGTTTTCGTGTTCACTTGTGTGGTTTCAGGTCAGTCTCTTCCGATCTACAATTGTCATCATTGGCGACGGTTGCTGCTCTGGTGCGCTGGTCCTTTGGGGCCTTAGCACGACGACTTCCCGTCTGTCTACTATAATAAGCTCTACTACGACAAGCTTTGCCTGGCTCCAGTGATGGAGGGACGAGGACGGCGGCGCACCTTCAGCTCGTGCTAGTGTCTGTAATCGTCGCTAGGTGGTCCAATTACATTTTTGTATTTTTTATTACTTTCAGGTCTATTTGTACTACTGTTGATGATTATTAATAGATCGGTGGAATTTTCGCAAAAAAAAGAAAAACACCATGTGATCCATATACATAGGTAAGAAATAGAATTGACAAAAACTGGATATACTTTTTAATAGGAAACTCGGTAGACTTGGTGGTAGGGCTCTCCTTGCAGCTATTTTTTTTATAAGGAAATATACTAATATCGAGAAGATACTAATTATATCTACCTTCTGCAACAACGTAAGACCCTAATAATAGTACGGATGGATACAACCAAAAAAAAAAGAAGAAACTAAAAAAAATTCCGTTACAGTATTTCAGTCCTTACAACAGCAGCACAAACACCACCATGATAATACCTAAAGTTCAAGTTCCCTAAAAGCGACGCCTCTAAAATGTAAACATTACACAAGTGTCATCGTCGGCCGATCATAGATTTTATGTTTTCACCCTGAAGAAAGATCAGCTCTTAAAATAACGCCTTCAACAAGATCAATGTTAGACACAACCAATAAAGTCCGGACCATTTAAGGAACTTCTCTTGTGGTGTTGCTCCCACTCGCATGCCGCTGCGATGAAGCCAGAAACACAAAGCAAGTCCACCATCGACACAAAGCCTCGAACCATCAGCAATAGTCCTGAAAACTCACATATTATCCCCCCCCCCCCCCACCCTCTGATTTCACCATGGAACCAAAAAACACATGACCATTGATGGCAACATATAGTAGAGCTTCAGGCCGCTCCTTTCTGAAACCAAAGGGTCAGAAAAAATATGTAAACACCCGACATAATCCAATCCAATCCGGAAATATCGAGGCATGATTTGCCCAAGCGAGTTCGTCGGGGGAGCCTTCCAGAACTCGACACTTCAGCAAGATCAAGAAGGACAAGCATCCAGTTGATCTTCATCTTGACATGAGTGCCACCTTTATTAATCGATGCAGAAGTACAAGCCCCCACGTCGTCATCCACCGTCCAACCACGACGAAGGAGGTTCAGAACCTCCACCGTAGTAGGAAACAACAGGCGCACCATCGACATATGAGCAACACGGTGCCCACCATCGCAGCACAACCAACCGTCACCCCCATGGCTGACGAGGTATGTGCAAAAGTTGTGGCCCGCGTGACCCAGATCAAGCAAAGTGTGCTGCCCTAATTGGGCCCGCTAGGCTAGTTGCCGACGATTGCCGCACCGCTGAAGATCCGTGGTCTAGGCCTCCACATCATGTCGCCAGCCCATCCCTCGTGCACGTCGCCAAGAGCGCGACCACCGCGTACCCACAAAAGCTTCACCTTCATGCAGAGAGGATCCACCCAATGTGTCTCCTAGACCTCTTCCTTTATCGACCAGCGTGTGCTAGCATCGACGTTGGCTACGGCTGGGGAAGCCACAAGAGGGAAGTCTTGTGCTTGGGTTTGTTTCCCTCCGAAGCCGCCGCTGCACGGGCGACGTCGTCACGGACTCAACACACTCTATGGCTCACTGTCGCGGACTTGCCACGCTCGGGGGCTCGCCGTCGAGAACTTTCCATCGCGCACTCGTCGTCACGTACTCTCCATCGCACACTCGCCACGCTCGGGGGCTCACCGTCGAGAACTCGCCATTGCGCACTTCCCTCGCTCGGGGGGGCTCTCCATCGCGCACTCGACACGCTCGGGGGCTTGCCGTCCATAACTCACCACCGTGTACTCGCCATTGCGCAGTTGCTTCGCTCAGGGGCTTGCCATCGCGCATTCGCTAGCTCGTGCTCACCATCGCGGATTCGACACACTCGGGGCTCACCGTCAAGAAATTGTCATCGTGCACTCGTGTAAGGGTACATTGCCCCTAAGTTTGTTTTTGGTAATTAATGATAATCCTCTATGGACTAATGTTTTCATTATGTTTATATGAATGCATGTTCTATAGATATTTCTTGTAGTCCATGTGTTGGATTAAATTATGGATGACATGAAGATAAAGCTATATCTTGGGTATTGGCATCAAGATCTTGAGTGTTTTATTTCAAGAGAAGAACTAAGGATATGGCTCTAAGCCGATGTCATGATAGTCTCATGAGTTGAGCTATGGTTGACAAAGGTTTATAGCATGTAATAAAATGAAGAGTTTTCTATGTACCTCAAGATATGTTGATAGAACATGAGAAGATATAGGTTGACCAAGACTAAGAGTGGAGATTGAATTCAAGTTGGACAACACATGAAGCATAAATATTATGCCACATTTCATCATGTGATCTTGTGGATGGTAATCTGAAGGAGATATGCCCTAGAGGCAATAATAAAGTGTTTATTATATATCTTTATGTTTATGATAAATGTTTATATATCATGCTATAATTGTATTAACCGAAACATTGATACATGTGTGATATGTAAACAACAAAGAGTCCCTAGTATGCCTCTTAACTAGCTTATTGATTAATGGATGATTAGTTTCATAATCATGAACATTGGATGTTATTAATAACAAGGTTATATCATTGTATGAATGATGTAATGGACACACCCAATTAAGCGTAGCATAAGATCAAGTCATTAAGTTATTTGCTATAAGCTTTCGATACATAGTTACCTAGTCCTTATGACCATGAGATCATGTAAATCACTTATACCGGAAAGGTACTTTTATTACATCAAACGCCACTGCGTAAATGGGTGGTTATAAAGGTGGGATTAAGTATCCAGAAAGTATGAGTTGAGGCATATGGATCAACAGTGGGATTTGTCCATCCCGATGACGGATAGATATACTCTGGACCCTCTCGGTGGAATGTCGTCTAATGTCTTGCAAGCATATGAATAAGTTCATAAGAGACCACATACCACGGTACGAGTAAAGAGTACTTGTCAAGAGACGAGGTTGAACAAGGTATAGAGTGATACCGATGATCAAACCTCGGACAAGTAAAATATCGCGTGACAAAGGGAATTGGTATCGTATGTGAATGGTTCATTCGATCACTAAAGTCATCGTTGAATATGTGGGAGCCATTATGGATCTCCAGATCCCACTATTGGTTATTGGTCGGAGTGAGTACTCAACCATGTCCGCATAGTTCACGAACCGTAGGGTGACACGCTTAAAGTTGGATGTTGAAATGGTAGAACTTGAATATGGAATGGAGTTCGAATATTTGTTCGGAGTCCCGGATGAGATCCCGGACATCACGAGGAGTTCCGGAATGGTCCGGAGAATAAGATTCATATATAGGAAGTCATTTTATAAGATTTAAAATGATCCGGAAGGTTCTATGGAAGGTTCTAGAAGGTTCTAGAAAAGTCCGGGAGAAACCACTTTGGAAGGCGGAGTCCCAAAGGGACTCCACCTCCATGGCCGGCCAACCCTAAAGGGGGAGGAGTCCCAAGTGGACTCCCCTAAGGGGGCCGGCCACCCCCCCACATGGAAGGCGGGAATCCCACCCCAAGTGGGATTCCCACCTTGGGTAGGTTTCCCTATCACATGGAAGGTTTTGGGTTCGGGTCTTATTCGGAGACTTGTAGTCCAACACTTGGGGCTTCCACCTATATAATGAGGGCCAAGGGGAGGGGGCCGGCCACCCCAACAAACACAAGGTGGCCGCACCACCTAGATGGCCAGCGCCCCCCTCTCCCCAAACCCTAGCCACCCCGCTACTCCTTCTTCCCCGCTCGCTTAGCGAAGCTCCGCCGGGATTCTCCACCACCACCGACACCACGCCGTCGTGCTGCCGGATTCAAGAGGAGCTACTACTTCCGCTTCCCGCTGGAACGGGGAGGTGGACATCGTCTTCATCAACAACCGAACGTGTGACCGAGTACGGAGGTGCTGCCCGTTCGTGGCGCCGTGATCAAGATCTTCTACGCGCTTTTGCAAGCGGCAAGTGAACGTCTACCGCAGCAACAAGAGCCTCATCTTGTAGGCTTTGGAATCTCTTCAAGGGTGAGACTCGATAATCCCCTCGTTGCTACCGTCTTCTAGATTGCATCTTGGCTTGGATTGCGTGTTCGTGGTAGGAAAATTTTTGTTTTCTATGCAACGAATCCCTACAGTGGTATCAGAGCCGTGTCTATGCATAGATGGTTGCACGAGTAGAACACAATGGTTTTGTGGGCGTTGATGCTCTTGTTGTCTTTAGTTTGAGTACTTTGCATCTTTGTGGCATAGTGGGATGAAGAGGCTCGGACTAACTTTACATGACCGCGTTCATGAGACTTGTTCCTCGTTCGACATGCAACTTGTATTGCATAAGAGGCTTTGCGGGTGTGTGTCTCTCCTACTATAGTGAAGATTCAACTTACTCTTCTATTGACAACATTAGTATCAACGTTGTGGTTCATGTTCGTAGGTGGATTAGATCTCTATCGAAAACCCTAAACCACGTAAAATATGCAAACCAAATTAGAGACGTCTAACTTGTTTTTGCAGGGTTTGGTGATGTGATATGACCATAATGTGATGGTGAATATGTATGAGATGATCATTATTGTATTGTGGCAACCGGTAGGAGCCTTATGGTTGTCTTTAAATTTCATGTTGAGTAGTATATCAAAGTAGTTGTAATAGTTGCTACATGGAGGACAATCATGAAGACGGCGCCATTGACCTTGACGCTACGCCGACGATGATGGAGATCATGCCCGAAGATGATGGAGATCATGTCCGTGCTTTGGAGATGAAGATCAAAGGCGCAAAGACAAAACGGCCATATCATATCACATATGAACTGCATGTGATGTTAATCTTTTTATGCATCTTATTTTGCTTAGATCGCGACGGTAGCATTATAAGATGATCCCTCACTAAAATCTCAAGATAATAAAGTGTTCATCCTTAGTAGCACCGTTGCCAAGACTTGTCGTTTCGAAGCATCTCGTGATGATCGGGTGTGATAGAATCAACAAGTGCATACAACGGGTGCAAGCCAGTTTTGCACATGCGGATACTAAGGTGGCCTGGATGAGCCTAGCATGTACAGACATGGTCTTGGAACACGTGATACCGAAAGGTAGAGCATGAATCATATGGTTGATATGATGAACACTTTGAGTGTTCGCCATTGAAATCACACCTTGTCTTGTGATGATCGGACTTAGGTGCGGTGGATTTGGTTCGTGTGATCACTAAGACAATGCGAGGGATATTGTTTTGAGTGGGAGTTCACCTAGATTTTTAATTATGTTGAATTAAAATTTGAACTCAATTTGTCATAAACTTAGTCTAAACTTTTGCAAATATATGTTGTAGAGATGGCGTCCCCAATCAATTTTAACCAGTTCCTAGAGAAAGAAAAACTTAAGAGCAACGGTAGCAACTTCACCGACTGGTTCCGTCATGTGAGGATCTTCCTCTCTGGCGGAAATCTGCAATTTGTGCTTGATGCAGCGCTAGGTGACCCTCCTGCAGAAACTGAAACCGATGAAGTAAAAGCTGTTTACGCGACTCGGAAAACTCGGTACTCTCAAGTTCAGTGTGCCATCCTGTGCAGTCTGGAATCCGATCTTCAAAAACGTTTTGAGCACCACGATCCTCATGAGTTGATGAATGAGCTGAAAGCTATATTTGAGACTCATGCGCCGTGGAATGCTATGAAGCATCGAAACATTTCTTCAGCTGTATGATGGAAGAAGGCAGCTCCGTTAGTGAGCACATGCTCGCCATGACCGGGCATGTGAAGAAACTCAGTGACTTGGGAGTAGTGATTCCTAACAGACTGGGGATTAATCGTGTCCTTCAATCACTGACACCAAGTTACAAGAACTTTGTGATGAACTACAATATGCAGAACATGAACAAGGAGTTACCTGAACTCTTTGGCATGCTAAAAGCTGCTGAGATTGAGATCAAGAAAGAGCACCAAGTGTTGATGGTCAACAAGACCACCGGTTTCAAGAAACAGGGCAAGTCTAAGGGAAAATTCAAGAAGGGTGGCAAGAAAGCTGCCACGCCTCCTATGAAACCTAAGAACGGCCCTAAGCCTGATGCTGAGTGCTATTACTGCAAGGAGAAGGGACACTGGAAGCGTAATTGCTCCAAGTATCTGGCTGATCTGAAGAGCGGCCTTGTCAAGAAGAAGAAAGAAGGTATATCTGATATACATGTTATAGATGTTTATCTCACTGGTTCTCGTTCTAGTACCTGGGTATTTGATACTGGTTCGGTTGCTCATATTTGTAACTCGAAACAGGAACTAAAGAATAAATGAAGACTACTGAAAGATGAAGTGACGATGCGCGTTGGAAACGGATCCAAAGTCGATGTGATCGATGTCGGCACACTTCCTCTACATCTACCTTCGGGATTAGTTTTAAGCCTAAATAATTGTTATTTTGTACCCACGTTGAGCATGAACATTATATCTAGATCTTGTTTAATGCAAGACGGTTATTCATTCAAGTCTGAGAATAATGGTTGTTCTATTTTTATGAATAATATATTTTATGGTCGAGCACCTGAAAAGAATGGCTTATTTCTGTTAGATCTCGATAGTAGTGATACACATATACATAACATTGATGCTAAGCGAATTAAATTGAATGATAATTCTACTTATATGTGGCACTGTCGTCTTGGTCATATTGGAGTGAAACGCATGAAGAAACTCCATACCAATGGATTACTTGAATCACTTGACTTTGAGTCACTTGATAGATGCGAAGCATGTCTAATGGGAAAAATGACTAAGACTCCATTTTCTGGTATGATGGAGCGAGCTACTGACTTATTGGAAATCATACATACCGATGTGTGCAGACCAATGAGCGTAGCATCGCGCGGTGGTTATCGTTATGTTCTAACCTTCACAGATGATCTGAGTAGATATGGGTATATCTATTTCACGAAACATAAATCCGAAACTTTCGAGAAGTTTAAGGAATTCCAAAGTGAAGTTGAAAATCAACGTAACAAGAAGATTAAATTTCTACGATCTGATCGTGGAGGTGAATATCTGAGTTATGAGTTTAGCATGCATTTAAAGAAATGCGGAATACTTTCACAATTGACACCGCCGGGAACACCACAACGAAACGGTGTGTCTGAACGTCGTAATCGAAATCTCTTAGATATGGTTCGTTCTATGATGTCTCTTACTGATTTGCCGTTATCATTTTGGAGTTATGCATTAGAGACAGCCGCATTCACTTTAAATATAGCACCATCAAAATCCGTAGAAACGACACCGTATGAATTATGGTTTAATAAGAAACCTAAGCTGTCGTTCCTTAAAGTTTGGGGTTGCGAAGCCTATGTAAAGAAGTTACAACCGGACAAGCTAGAACCCAAAGCGGAGAAATGCGTCTTCATAGGATACCCTAAGGAAACTATAGGGTACACTTTCTATCACAGATCCGAAGGCAAAATCTTTGTTGCTAAGAACGGAACCTTTCTTGAGAAAGAATTTCTCACTAAAGAAGTGATTGGAAGAAAAGTAGAACTCGATGAGATTGATGAATCTATACTCGTTGATCAGAGTAGCGCAGTACCGAAAGTTGTACCTGTAACGCCTACACTGGCAACAGAGGAAGCTAATGATAATGATCATGAAACTTCGAACAAGGAAACTACTGAACCTCGCAGATCGACAAGGGAACGTGCCACTCCTGATTGGTATGATCCTTGTCTAAATGTCATGATTGTGGATAACAATGATGAGGACCCTGCGACGTATGAAGAAGCGATGATGAGCCCAGATTCCAACAAATGGCAAGAAGCCATGAAATCCGAAATGGGATCCATGTATGATAACAAAGTATGGACTTTGGTAGACTTACTTGATAGCCGCAAGGCTGTCGAAAATAAATGGATCTTCAAGAGAAAAACAGATGCTGATGGTAATATTACTGTCTATAAAGCTCGACTTGTCGCAAAGGGTTTCCGACAAATTCAAGGAGTTGACTACGATGAGACTTTCTCACCTCTAGCGAAGCTAAAATCTGTGAGGATTTTGTTAGCAATAGCTACATTTTTCGATTATGAGATTTGGCAGATGGATGTCAAAACGGCGTTCCTTAATGGAGACATTGAGGAAGAGTTGTATATGGTACAACCCAAAGGTTTTGTCGATCCTAAAAATGTTGACAAAGTATGCAAACTTCAGCGTTCAATCTATGGACTGAAGCAAGCATCAAGAAGTTGGAACCGACGCTTTGATAAGGTGATCAAAGACTTCGGGTTTATACAGTGTCATGGAGAGGCCTGTATTTACAAGAAAGTGAGTGGGAGCTCTGTAGCATTCCTAATATTATATGTAGATGACATATTATTGATTGGGAATGATATAGAACTATTAAGCAGTGTAAAAGGTTATTTGAATAATAGTTATTCAATGAAAGACCTTGGTGAAGCATCATATATATTAGGCATCAAGATTTATAGAGATAGATCAAAACGCCTAATAGGGCTATCACAGAGTACATACCTGGACAAGATTCTAAAGAAATTTAGAATGGACGAAAGTAAGAAAGGTTTCTTACCTATGTTACCAGGCAAGGTCTTGAGTAAGACTCAAGTACCGGCTACGGCAGAAGAAAGAGAAAGGATGAGTAATATCCCCTATGCCTCGGCAGTAGGATCTATCATATATGCCATGCTATGTACTAGACCGGATATAGCACATGTTGTTAGTTTGACTAGCAGATATCAAAGTGATCCAGGAATGGAACACTGGACAGCGGTCAAGAATATCCTGAAGTACTTGAAAAGAACTAAGGATATGTTTCTTTGTTATGGAGGTGACCAAGAGCTCGTTGTAAGTGGTTACACCGATGCAAGTTGGAACACTGATCCTGATGACTCTAAGTCACAGTGTGGGTACGTGTTTATATTGAATGGTGCTGCAGTAAGCTGGGCAAGCTCGAAGCAGTGCACGGTGGCGAAGTCTTCAACAGAATCAGAGTACATAGCGGCTTCAGAGGCTTCATCAGAAGCGGTATGGATGAAGAGGTTCATTGTAGAGCTCGGTGTGGTTCCTAGTGCATTGTACCCACTAGTCATCTACTGTGACAACATGGGTGCCATCGCCAGTGCACAAGAACCAAGGTCACACAAGAGGCTGAAGCATATCAAGCTGCGTTACCACTCGATTCGCGAGTACATCGAAGATGGAGAAGTAAAGATTTGCAAAGTACACACTGATCTGAATGTAGCAGATCCATTGACTAAAGCTCTCCCTAGGGCAAAACATGACCAACACCAGAATGCCATGGGTGTTAGGTATATTACATTGTAATCTAGATTATTGACTCTAGTGCAAGTGGGAGACTGAAGGAGATATGCCCAAGAGGCAATAATAAAGTGGTTATTATATATCTTTATGTTTATGATAAATGTTTATATATCATGCTATAATTGTATTAACCGAAACATTGATACATGTGTGATATGTAAACAACAAAGAGTCCCTAGTATGCCTCTTAACTAGCTTGTTGATTAATGGATGATTAGTTTCATAATCATGAACATTGGATGTTATTAATAACAAGGTTATATCATTGTATGAATGATGTAATGGACACACCCAATTAAGCGTAGCATAAGATCACGTCATTAAGTTATTTGCTATAAGCTTTCGATACATAGTTACCTAGTCCTTATGACCATGAGATCATGTAAATCACTTATACCGGAAAGGTACTTTGATTACATCAAACGCCACTGCGTAAATGGGTGGTTATAAAGGTGGGATTAAGTATCCGGAAAGTATGAGTTGAGGCATATGAATCAACAGTGGGATTTGTCCATCCCGATGACGGATAGATATACTCTGGGCCCTCTCGGTGGAATGTCGTCTAATGTCTTGCAAGCATATGAATAAGTTCATAAGAAACCACATACCACGGTACGAGTAAAGAGTACTTGTCAGGAGACGAGGTTGAACAAGGTATAGAGTGATACCGATGATCAAACCTCGGACAAGTAAAATATCGCGTGACAAAGGGAATTGGTATCGTATGTGAATGGTTCATTCGATCACTAAAGTCATCGTTGAATATGTGGGAGCCATTATGGATCTCCAGATCCCGCTATTGGTTATTGGTTGGAGTGAGTACTCAACCATGTCCGCATAGTTCACGAACCGTAGGGTGACACACTTAAAGTTGGATGTTGAAATGGTAGAACTTGAATATGGAATGGAGTTCGAATATTTGTTCGGAGTCCCGGATGAGATCCCGGACATCACGAGGAGTTCCGGAATGGTCCGGAGAATAAGATTCATATATAGGAAGTCATTTTATAAGATTTAAAATGATCCGGAAGGTTCTATGGAAGGTTCTAGAAGGTTCTAGAAAAGTCCGGAAGAAACCACTTTGGAAGGCGGAGTCCCAAAGGGACTCCACCTCCATGGCTGGCCAACCCTAAAGGGGGAGGAGTCCCAAGTGGACTCCCCTAAGGGGGCCGGCCACCCCCCCCCCCCCCACATGGAAGGGGGGAATCCCACCCCAAGTGGGATTCCCACCTTGGGTAGGTTTCCCTATCGCATGGAAGGTTTTGGGTTCGGGTCTTATTCGGAGACTTGTAGTCCAACACTTGGAGCTTCCACCTATATAATGAGGGCCAAGGGGAGGGGGCCGGCCACCCCAACAAACACAAGGTGGCCGCACCACCTAGATGGTCGGCGCCCCCCTCTCCCCAAACCCTAGCCACCCCGCTACTCCTTCTTCCCCGCTCGCTTAGCGAAGCTCCGCCGGGATTCTCCACCACCATCGACACCACGCCGTCGTGCTGCCGGATTCAAGAGGAGCTACTACTTCCGCTGCCCGCTGGAACGGGGAGGTGGACGTCGTCTTCATCAACAACCGAACGTGTGACCGAGTACGGAGGTGCTGCCCGTTCGTGGTGCCGTGATCAAGATCTTCTATGCGCTTTTGCAAGCGGCAAGTGAACGTCTACCGCAGCAACAAGAGCCTCATCTTGTAGGCTTTGGAATCTCTTCAAGGGTGAGACTCGATAATCCCCTCGTTGCTACCGTCTTCTAGATTGCATCTTGGCTTGGATTGCGTGTTCGCGGTTGGAAAAATTTTGTTTTCTATGCAACGAATCCCTACATAATCCTTATCAATTATGCTTCATGAGCTAACCCACTATATATGTGCATTTTTGTTGCGTATGGGGGTTAGGTATCTTGCCATGGGGATGCATCAAGACACTAGTAACATATGGGTCTTGAATGATGGGGTTTTTTTACAACTGTACCATAGGGGAAGCTCCTACGGTGTAAATTTTATATTAATAAGCAACACACACTGTACAAAGTTTACAAAGCCGGTGAGATCAAGGGGGCAGAAAATGGAACAAGAAGGACATCTAACTGACAAATATATTACGCAACCAGTCAATGAGGGGTTGAATGAGGGCCGCCTTCACTTTGTATTGATGCAGCAAAAGGTCCTTTTGGAAACAAACTTTCCATCTGACAAATGATGCCGGCTATTCTTGGAAAATCAATTCATTCCTCTCTTTCCAGATATTTCATAAAGCACAAGCCAAAATTTCCATGAAACATGGACCGTCAAAATTCTTCTTAACATACTTAATCCTCCTGGAGATTTGTACGCTAGTGTCCCAGTATATCCCAATGGATTCCCAACACCTCAGAGCAAACTCACATTCAAAGAAAAGGTGTTCCCTGGTTTCCAGAGTCGCTGCGTTGCAAAGAACACAATTTGACCTTGAATCAAAATGCCAATTCTTCCTTGTCATCAGGTCACGTGTGTTTAGGCGATCCAGAATAAGTAACTATGAAAAGACTTTAAGTTTTGGCATCATTCGAGATTTCCAAATCGCTAAAAATTCAATGACGGTTTGATACTGGCGATTGAGAAATCCGTCAGCGATTGTCTTTTTCTATGACGATGCGGCGTTTTCGCGTCACAGATGGCGTTTTGGACCGCTCGGCCCGAAAAAATAGTGACAGACGAGGTCTAAACGTCAACAATTGTGCAGAAATGAGCGTCGCGGGTGGTGGGTGGCCCGAACTGCGGAGTCAGCAGGGGGTGTCACAACAACTGGGCTTCGGACCGGTGGACACACCTGACCCACACTCTGCACGCTTTTTTCACGTACTTTTCTGTCTGCCCGCACAACAGTCCAAGGCCTGCAGCACTGGGACCCATATTTGTAAGGGGAGACAACCACTGTCTGCATACATTTACCAGGCCTGCAACACTCGAGCCTGCATGTCAGGTACCGACACGAACCACCTGGGTGGGGCCGCCCGTTCCAACAGCCTCCCAGCATGCGAAGTGGACCATAACTGTCAGTACCACCAACATGGGTTCCACATGTCAGTTGCCATGCCAATTCTTTTTGTGCACGTGCCAGCACAAGTGTCTGCTTACCGTCAATTCTGGATGCATGGCCCCGCAGAAAAGAGCCTGCCGGGACCCTTCTCTGAGAGTTTTGGTGGGTTTGGCATGCCAGAGATCTGTGGGGGCCGCATGTCAGAGCCTGGTGGGCCCACGTATGACAGTTTTAGTGGGTCCAGCATGCCAGAGATCTGTGGGTCCGCATGTCATAGCCTGGTGGGTCCCAGCATGCCCAAGCTTGGTGGGCCCAACATGCTAGAGTGTGGACCCAATATGTCAGAACTTGTGGGTTGTATGTCGGAGCTTGGTGGGTCCCTGGTTCCACCCACGTCGGGCTCACATGTAGCCGTGGGACCTACTGGATTCACTAGGTGCCCCACCTGTCAGCTACGCGTCGTGGTGTTCTTGGGCCAGATTAGCTGACTAAAGGCCCAATGCCAATTTATTCAGGTTGAAACAAGACACACTGAGGAAATTAATCGGCCTATGGTGGCTGTCTAACATGTGACTGTCATTTATTCGTGAAATTATTGTGGGCTTATGCTGGCATGTCTAGCATGCACACATCGTTGGTCCTCTAGTTGGCTGTCCTCGGCGGCCTAGGAGTCACAACCACAACGCGGTAACTATCGTGCGCCCAAAGAGGAAATTACATTGCTGGCTTACTGTTTGGCCCATGTGGATGAGTGACCTAAAATGTAGATTGATGGCCGCCTACCGATGTGAGGATCTCAGGGTAACAGATTTACAAATTGAAGTTTGGAAATCTATTGGGGATAACAATTACGTTGCCCTTGTGTGTCCTTCCCAAAGACTCTCAAGCAGGTATGCAGGAGACGAACTAGGATTGCTTATCAATACTAACGTCTGGGTTCAAGTACATTCCGTATATAAACAAAATAGAAAACAATATAACAAAAACAGCAAAAAATAGGAAATGAAACAGAAACAGAAACCAAAACATCTACATCGTCTAACTGGGCCGGCCCATACGAGGCTCGGGTTATTCTACATCCCTATCATGCATTCAGGATTTACGCGCAGCTATGCAACAGCTGTTGTGGATCAGATCCTGGTACTCCTAAGGCCTTGTACAGCTTTTTTTCTGGTCCGTGCCATAATCACATCCTGCTGCCTCCATGTAAGTTGAATGTTGTATCATGCTGCTTTGATAACCTTTGATTTTCTTAATTGCAAACTAAGCTGAAATGGAAAAGTAGCTCTCTGAACCGACGATAGATGGATGACAAAAGAGTGAGGCCTAGGTTGTATCCGAGTTCCTCTCAAGGAATACAGCCAAACCAAGTTTTCTTCGAAATGCAGGGCTCGTGTGTTCCTCTGGATCAAAGATTAGCAACCTGATTGCAGGTCTGGAGATAGAGAAGAGGGCAGTCAGCGTGATCAAATGGATGAGCTTAGTAGCAAGGTAGAAGGAGAAAATAATCGTGCCATCATGGAGGCAAGGATTGAGCAGTTAAGCCAGATAATGCTCACGCAAAGTTAGAAATTGTAACCCAGGTAACGTGGTGACCTGGTGGTGCAGTGTTCGACGGTTGAACTGTTCGGTGATGCGGTGGTGCTAACTGAATTATCGTTTCGATGCTCTCATTGGAAAAAGATTGTACTATATTATAGATACAGTGTGAATTTTACCTGTAATAATATTTAGACACATGTATTTTTATCCTGTAGCGCTCTGTTCTGTAGGTTTTTCCGAGCCACTATTGGGCCGGAATGTTTATCGGCCGGTTTGTTCTACATAGGTGGGATGCTAGAGACACTGTTAACATGATGTAATAATTAGTTGGGCCGAATTTTGTAAAGTGACCTTCTTTGGCTAGGTTTTTTGTATATCCTAAATGGGCCGCCGTAACCCATAACTGTGTAAACGAAATGGCCTGCCATCGTCGTGTGGGCAATAATCAATTTTTATAGACGCCGGATGACTGGGCCTACTATATGGGCCTTACTTTCTGTACAATTGGGCTTCTATTCATGGGCTGCAGTAAGTCATAATGGGCCGTGCGTGATCACTGAGCAAAGGCCCAACGCAAGGGAAGTACAACATGGGCTGTAATTTCTGCATAATGGGCCAAACTAGATAGTGCAAACGGCCCAAACCAACTGCCAGGTGTTCGTTTTAGATTGGCCAACGTGTCTACATCAAATCAAAACGTGGCATGAACGGTCATTCGACACGTGTCGCGCTAAAACATGGCACACGTAGATAGTAGGTGTCTTTGCCTAATTGGATACGTGCTGGTTGCTTATTTGTCGGTATGGAAAGTACAAAGTTGACACGTGTCGTTCTGTAATTGGCAAACTGCTGCCGAAAAAGTTGTCCCATATGGTTGGCTACGTGTCTGATGACATCACGCGACAAGACTGACACCTTAATCATTGGCGCGACAACATAATCATTGGTCTAACACAGCCGACACCATGGTTTCCGCCAGGGGGTACCGCCTCCATGACGGATATCTGTTGTCATGACTATGTGGGCCGGCTGGGCTTTGGGCTTTGGCAGGTCGTCATGGATCCATGGCGGGATTTTCTAACCGTCAGCCTGGCCATCTGCGACCCGGGGTCCGCCACGGTCATGCAAACCGTCAGAAAGACGTGTCCATGATGGATTTTGGCCATTCGCTGACGAACTAAAATCGTTATAGACTGCTGAAATGTTACTAGTGAGAGTATGATATCGTATAGCCCATGAGAGGATGGCATGAAGTTTTGGATGTCATCAAAGTTGAGAAGGGCAAGTTCAAGATGAGCATATCGAAGATATCATGCTTGAAGCTTGTGATCCTGATACGTCTCCGACGTATCGATAATTTCTTATGTTCCATGCCACATTATTGATGTTATCTACATGTTTTATGCACACTTTATGTCATATTCGTGCATTTTCTGGAACTAACCTATTAACAAGATGCCGAAGTGCCAGTTGCTGTTTTCTACTGTTTTTGGTTTCAGAAATCCTAGTAAGGAAATATTCTCGGAATTAGACGAAATCAAAGCCCAGGGGCCTATTTTTCCACGAAGCTTCCAGAAGTCCGAAGGAGAGACGAAGAGGGGCCACGGAGGGGCCACACCATAGGCCGGCGTGGCCCCCCCCTTGGCCGCGCGGCCCTGTGGTGTTGGGCCCCCGTGCCGCCTCTTGACCTGCCCTTCCGCCTACAAATAGCCTCCGTGACGAAACCCCCAGTACCGAGAGCCACGATACGGAAAACCTTCCAGAGATGCCGCCGCCGCCGATCCCATCTCGGGGGATCCAGGAGATCGCCTCCGGCACCCTGC
Organism: Lolium perenne; assembly: GCF_019359855.2. NCBI lineage: Eukaryota > Viridiplantae > Streptophyta > Magnoliopsida > Poales > Poaceae > Lolium > Lolium perenne. The sequence goes on from NC_067244.2 coordinate 128,856,586, forward strand.
CGGAGAGGGGAATCATCTCCCGGAGGACTCTACGCCGCCATGGTCGCCTCCGGTGTGATGTGTGAGTAGTCTACCCCTGGACTATGGGTCCATAGCAGTAGCTAGATGGTTGTCTTCTCCCCATTGTGCTATCATTGTCGGATCTTGTGAGCTGCCTAACATGATCAAGATCATCTATCTGTAATTCTATATGTTGCGTTTGTTGGGATCCGATGAATAGAGAATACTTGTTATGTTGATTATCAAAGTTATGCTTATGTGTTGTTTATGATCTTGCATGCTCTCCGTTACTAGTAGATGCTCTGGCCAAGTAGATGCTTGTAACTCCAAGAGGGAGTACTTATGCTCGATAGTGGGTTCATGCCTGCATTGACACCGGGACAAAGGAGAAAGTTCTAAGGTTGTGTTGTGCTGTTGCCACTAGGGATAAAACATTAGTGCTATGTTCAAGGATGTAGTCACTAGTTACATTACGCACCATACTTAATGCAATTATCTGTTGTTAGCAACTTAATACTGGAGGGGTTTCGGATGATAACCTGAAGGTGGACTTTTTAGGCATAGATGCAGTTGGATGACGGTCTATGTACTTTGTCGTAATGCCCAATTAAATCTCACTATACTCATCATGATATGTATGTGCATGGTCATGCTCTCTTTATTTGTCAATTGCCCAACTGTAATTTGTTCACCCAACATGATGTTCGTCTTATGGGAGAGACACCTCTAGTGAACTGTGGACCCCGGTCCAATTCTCTTTACTGAAATACAATCTACTGCAATACTTGTTCTACTGTTTTCTGCAAACAATCATCTTCCACACAATACGGTTAATCCTTTGTTACAGCAAGCCGGTGAGATTGACAACCTCACTGTTTCGTTGGGGCAAAGTACTTTGGTTGTGTTGTGCAGGTTCCACGTTGGCGCCGGAATCCCTGGTGTTGCGCCGCACTACATCCCGCCGCCATCAACCTTCAACGTGCTTCTTGGCTCCTCCTGGTTCGATAAACCTTGGTTTCTTTCTGAGGGAAAACTTGCTGCTGTGCGCATCATACCTTCCTCTTGGGGTTGCCCAACGAACGTGTGAAATACACGCCATCAAGCACATTTTCTGGCGCCGTTGCCGGGGAGATCAAGACACGCTGCAAGGGGAGTCTCCACTTCTCAATCTCTTTACTTTGTTTTTGTCTTGCTTAGTTTTATTTACTACTTTGTTTGCTGCACTAAATCAAAATACAAAAAAATTAGTTGCTAGTTTTACTTTACTTGCTATCTTGTTTGCTATATCAAAAACACAAAAAAATTAGTTTACTTGCATTTACTTTACTTTATTCATCATGTTTCCTTTTAATTTTACCACAAAAAACATACCGGTAGGACGTGGGTCTATAGTTGGGAGAAATAATATAGAAGAATTTTTCAATCATGTTAGTACTATTGAAAATTTTGAAGATAGACACTTGGTAGACCTTGCGCCTACTTATGAAATTGCTGCTGCGCATTTAGTTACTTTGTTGGAAACTAAATTTGTTAATCTTAATCCTATAATCCAACACATGTTTTTCACACTTGGCGATATGGAAGAAGGGGAAAAGAAAGATTTTGTATTAGAAACCTTTCTTAGAGAATTTGGTGGTCTAGCAAGAGAAGCTAGAAAGGTGTTTGCTAAATTTAATATGCTTGGTTCTCCTACTAATTTTGTTAGTCTCCTTGAAAAGATGGATATGGATAGAATAAGATACACCAATAATATTGATGATGGAGGGGAGATCAAAGCACCAATACCATGTAAGCTCCTAGCTATGAATGATGCACTAGAAAATAACTATGCTTGGCTTGTTCCTGAAAATTTGTTTGATGAGAGTAGCACGCCTAAGACTAATGAAAGGGGAGATGCTAAAACTTATGTATCTAATATACTATGCCTGGTTGAGAAAAGCCCACACCCCGCTGTAGAAGTACCACCCTTCGATAATACTTGATACACACTTTCTGCGCCTAGCTGAAAGGCGTTAAAGAAAAGCGCTTATGGGAGACAACCCATGTTTTTACCTACAGTACTTTGTTTTTATTTTGTGTCTTGGAAGTTGTTTACTACTGTAGCAACCTCTCCTTATCTTAGTTTTGTGTTTTGTTGTGCCAAGTTAAGCCGTTGATAGAAAAGTAAGTACTAGATTTGGATTACTGCACAGTTCCAGATTTCTTTGCTGTCACGAATCTGGGTCCACCTCCCTGTAGCTAGCTCAGAAAATTAAGCCAATTTACGTGCATGATCCTCAGATATTTACGCAACTTTCATTCAATTTGAGCATTTTCATTTGAGCAAGTCTGGTGCCATTTTAAAATTCGTCAATACGAACTGTTCTGTTTTGACAGATTCTGCCTTTTATTTCGCATTGCCTCTTTTGCTATGTTGGATGAATTTCTTTGATCCACTAATGTCCAGTAGCATTATGCAATGTCCAGAAGTGTTAAGAATGATTGTGTCACCTCTGAATATGTCAATTTATATTGTGCACTAACCCTCTAATGAGTTGTTTCGAGTTTGGTGTGGAGGAAGTTTTCAAGGATCAAGAGAGGAGTATGATGCAACATGATCAAGGAGAGTGAAATCTCTAAGCTTGGGGATGCCCCGGTGGTTCACCCCTGCATATATTAAGAAGACTCAAGCGTCTAAGCTTGGGGATGCCCAAGGCATCCCCTTCTTCATCGACAACATTATCAGGTTCCTCCCCTGAAACTATATTTTTATTCCATCACATCTTATGTGCTTTTTCTTGGAGCGTCGGTTTGTTTTTGTTTTGTTTTTGTTTTGTTTGAATAAAATGGATCCTAGCATTCACTTTATGGGAGAGAGACACGCTCCGCTGTAGCATATGGACAAGTATGTCCTTGGTTTCTACTCATAGTATTCATGGCGAAGTTTCTCCTTCGTTAAATTGTTATATGGTTGGAATTGGAAAATGATACATGTAGTAATTGCTATAAATGTCTTGGGTAATGTGATACTTGGCAATTGTTGTGCTCATGTTTAAGCTCTTGCATCATATGCTTTGCATCCATTAATGAAGAAATACATAGAGCATGCTAAAATTTGGTTTGCATATTTGGTTTCTCTAAGGTCTAGATAATTTCTAGTATTGAGTTTGAACAACAAGGAAGACGGTGTAGAGTCTTATAATGTTTTCAATATGTCTTTTATGTGAGTTTTGCTGCACCGGTTCATCCTTGTGTTTGTTTCAAATAAGCCTTGCTAGCCTAAACCTTGTATCGAGAGGGAATACTTCTCATGCATCCAAAATACTTGAGCCAACCACTATGCCATTTGTGTCCACCATACCTACCTATACTACATGGTATTTTTCCGCCATTCCAAAGTAAATTGCTTGAGTGCTACCTTTAAAATTCCATCATTCACCTTTGCAATATATAGCTCATGGGACAAATAGCTTAAAAACTATTGTGGTATTGAATATGTAATTATGCACTTTATCTCTTATTAAGTTGCTTGTTGTGCGATAACCATGTTCACTGGGGACGCCATCAACTATTCATTGTTGAATTTCATGTGAGTTGCTATGCATGTCCGTCTTGTCTGAAGTAAGAGAGATCTACCACCATATGGTTAAGCATGCATATGTTAGAGAAGAACATTGGGCCGCTAACTAAAGCCATGCTCCATGGTGGAAGTTTCAGTTTTGGACAACAATCCTCAAATCTCAAATGAGAAAATTATTAATTGTTGTTATATGCTTATGCATAAAAGAGGAGTCCATTATCTGTTGTCTATGTTGTCCCGGTATGGATGTCTAAGTTGAAGAATAATCAATAGCGAGAAATCCAATGCGAGCTTTCTCCTTAGACCTTTGTACAGGCGGCATAGAGGTACCCCTTTGTGACACTTGGTAAAAACAATGCATTGTGATGATCCGGTAGTCCAAGCTAATTAGGACAAGGTGCGGGCACTATTAGTACACTATGCATGAGGCTTGCAACTTATAAGATATAATTTACATGATGCATATGCTTTATTACTACCGTTGACAAAATTGTTTCATGTTTTCAAAATCAAAGCTCTAGCACAAATATAGCAATCGATGCTTTTCCTCTATGAGGACCATTCTTTTACTTTCAATGTTGAGTCAGTTCACCTATTTCTCTCCACCTCAAGAAGCAAACACTTGTGTGAACTGTGCATTGATTCCTACATACTTGCTTATTGCACTTATTATATTACTCTATGTTGACAATATCCATGAGATATACATGTTACAAGTTGAAAGCAACCGCTGAAACTTAATCTTCTTTTGTGTTGCTTCAATGCCCTTACTTTGAATTATTGCTTTATGAGTTAACTCTTATGCAAGACTAATTGATGCTTGTCTTGAAGTGCTATTCATGAAAAGTCTTTGCTTTATGATTCACTTGTTTACTCATGTCATATACATTGTTTTGACCGCTGCATTCACTACATATGCTTTACAAATAGTATGATCAAGATTATGATGGCATATCACTCCAGAAATTATCTGTGTTATCGTTTTACCTGCTCGGGACGAGCAGAACTAAGCTTGGGGATGCTGATACGTCTCCGACGTATCGATAATTTCTTATGTTCCATGCCACATTATTGATGTTATCTACATGTTTTATGCACACTTTATGTCATATTCGTGCATTTTACGGAACTAACCTATTAACAAGATGCCGAAGTGCCATTCTTTGTTTCTGCTGTTTTTGGTTTCAGAAATCCTAGTAAGGAAATATTCTCGGAATTGGACGAAATCAAAGCCCAGGGGCCTATTTTTCCACGAAGCTTCCAGAAGTCCGAAGGAGAGACGAAGAGGGGCCACGGAGGGGCCACACCATAGGCCGGCGCGGCCCCCCCTTGGCCGTGCGGCCCTGTGGTGTGGGGCCCCCGTGCCGCCTCTTGACCTGCCCTTCCGCCTACAAATAGCCTCCGTGACGAAACCCCCAGTACCGAGAGCCACGATACGGAAAACCTTCCAGAGACGCCGCCGCCGCCGATCCCATCTCGGGGGATCCAGAGATCGCCTCCGGCACCTGCCGGAGAGGGGAATCATCTCCCGGAGGACTCTACGCCGCCATGGTCGCCTCCGGTGTGATGTGTGAGTAGTCTACCCCTGGACTATGGGTCCATAGCAGTAGCTAGATGGTTGTCTTCTCCCCATTGTGCTATCATTGTCGGATCTTGTGAGCTGCCTAACATGATCAAGATCATCTACCTGTAATTCTATATGTTGCGTTTGTTGGGATCCGATGAATAGAGAATACTTGTTATGTTGATTATCAAAGTTATGCTTATGTGTTGTTTATGATCTTGCATGCTCTCCGTTACTAGTAGATGCTCTGGCCAAGTAGATGCTTGTAACTCCAAGAGGGAGTACTTATGCTCGATAGTGGGTTCATGCCTGCATTGACACCTGGGACAGTGACAGAAAGTTCTAAGGTTGTGTTGTGCTGTTGCCACTAGGGATAAAACATTAGTGCTATGTTCAAGGATGTAGTCACTAGTTACATTACGCACCATACTTAATGCAATTGTCTGTTGTTAGCAACTTAATACTGGAGGGGGTTCGGATGATAACCTGAAGGTGGACTTTTTAGGCATAGATGCAGTTGGATGACGGTCTATGTACTTTGTCGTAATGCCCAATTAAATCTCACTATACTCATCATGATATGTATGTGCATGGTCATGCTCTCTTTATTTGTCAATTGCCCAACTGTAATTTGTTCACCCAACATGCTGTTCGTCTTATGGGAGAGACACCTCTAGTGAACTGTGGACCCCGGTCCAATTCTCTTTACTGAAATACAATCTACTGCAATACTTGTTCTACTGTTTTCTGCAAACAATCATCTTCCACACAATACGGTTAATCCTTTGTTACGGCAAGCCGGTGAGATTGACAACCTCACTGTTTCGTTGGGGCAAAGTACTTTGGTTGTGTTGTGCAGGTTCCACGTTGGCGTCGGAATCCCTGGTGTTGCGCCGCACTACATCCCGCCGCCATCAACCTTCAACGTGCTTCTTGGCTCCTCCTGGTTCGATAAACCTTGGTTTCTTTCTGAGGGAAAACTTGCTGCTGTGCGCATCATACCTTCCTCTTGGGGTTGCCCAACGAACGTGTGAAATACACGCCATCAGATCCATTTGGTGATAATGTACATGTAAAGATGTGCCCCAATGAAGCTATCCCATCATGGTGTATGGGGGAGAAATTGTGAGTCTTCATGAAGCAACAACAATCAAATGAGCTATCCCGGCTTGAGTGGAGCTTGAAAGGTTGTCATCAAGATCAAGCGGGATGTGTAAGGCAAAGTTATGTCCTTGATAGGTTTTCCTTTTACCGGTCTCAAGGTGGTTGTTGGGAGACCGGGTTATAGGATATAGCCACACTATCAATAGGGGTTTTCGGTTGAGTAACTTGATCGCATCGTCTTACGGAGCTCAATCCTTTGCATATCTTTCATCCCTATATTATTGTTTATTATTGGTGTTTCTTTATTTGATGTTCTTGAGCTTGTTTCTAGCTTTACAACAAGTCCAAGTTCATCTAAAACGGAATTCGTATGCATCTTCTATTGCGTTTTCATGTTTGGATGTTTTACCGATTTGATTTTAATAGGTAGGCCAAACTTTTTATATTGTTGTTCTTAGTCATTGTTTGGAGTATGATTTTTCTATGCAGAATGTTGTAGAGCTCGTGTCGTGATTCCAACGAGCCCAAGATCATCTAAATCGGAGTCCGGATGCAAAAGTTATCGCATTTTTTACGTGTGGCTAGGCAGGCCGGGTGCTTCTCTCGAACAGCCCAGTATCTGGCCCAGCATGCCGGCTAGGATACCGAAAATTCCGGTACCTATCGGGTTTAGTGCCGGGTTGGCCCAATTTTGGCCCAAACGGTCATATTATTAGGGGCTATAAAAGGGGTTTCTTCCCCATTGTTTTTAGGGTTCTTAGGCACATTTTTTTACCACCATTGTTGACCTTTTTGAGCTTGCTTCCCCTTCCATTCCTCCCATGATTCTCGCATATTATTGAGGGATTTGGAAGAGGAGATCTAGATTGACAACCTCCACCCATCAATTCGTCCTCTAAGTGAGGGGAACTCTTGGGATCAAGATGTCATTTCTTGATTTCCACCTTGTTCTTCCTCTCTAGTTCCTCCATGGCATTTGTTGCTTTGGTGATATTTGAGAGAGAAGGATTTGAGAACTTTTCTTGGTGTTTTTTCTTTGCATCCTTGCATAGTGTTGAGCTCTCAAATGTGATTAGTTTGAGTGAGAGACCATGAGCTTGTTACTCTTGGAGGGGTGATCTCCTAGTTGGCTTGGAGATTGGTCCTCCGGTGACCTCATCGTGGAAGAATGTCAAGAGGCCCGGGCTTCTCCTTCGTGGATCTTGTGAAGTGGTTGTGGAGCTTGCCATCTCCGGAGTGGAGAAAAAGCTATCCATAAGGGAAAGGCTTTTGTCCTTTGTGGTATTGGCTTGGAGAAGAAGGTGAGTGATGTGGGCATTACCCTTTGGGTACCCGACATTACTCTACCTCCTTTGGCCCAACTAGGGCCCATGAAGATTGCCCATCGACCAAGGTGGGCCCATACGTCGTTCACATGGAATGCCCTCGTTGCGGCGGCCTTGGTGTTGGAGATATGCCCAAGAGGCAATAATAAAATGGTTATTATAATATATCTTTGAGTTTATGATAATGTTTACATACCATGCTATAATTGTATTAACCGAAACATTGATACATGTGTGTTATGTGAACAACAAGGAGTCCCTAGTAAGCCTCTTGTATAACTAGCTTGTTGATTAATAGATGATCATCGTTTCATGATCATGGACATTGGATGTTATTAATAACAAGGTTATGTCATTATGTGAATGATATAATGGACACACCCAATTAAGCGTAGCATAATATCACGTCATTAAGTTATTTGCTATAAGATTTCGATACATAGTTACCTAGTCCTTCGATCATTAGATCATGTAAATCACTTATACCGGAAGGGTACTTTGATTACATCAAACGCCACTACGTAAATGGGTGGTTATAAAGGTGGGATTAAGTATCTGGAAAGTATGAGTTGAGGCATATGGATCAACAGTGAGATTTGTCCATCCCGATGACGGATAGATATACTCTGGGCCCTCTCGGTGGAATGTCGTCTAATTAGCTTGCAAGCATATGAATGGTTCATAAGAGACCACATACCACAGTACGAGTAAAGAGTACTTGTCAGGAGACGAGGTTGAACGAGGTATAGAGATACCGATGATCAAACCTCGGACAAGTAAAATATCGCGTGACAAAAGGAATCGGTATCGTATGTGAATGGTTCAGTCGATCACTAAAGTCATCGTTGAATATGTGGGAGCCATTATGGATCTCCAGATCCCGCTATTGGTTATTGGTCGGAGAGAAGTCTCAACCATGTCTACATAGTTCGCGAACTGTAGGGTGACACACTTAAGGTTTGATGTCGTTTAAGTAGATATGGAAATATGGAATGGAGTTCGAAGTTTTGTTCGGAGTCTCGGATGGGATCCAGGACATCACGAGGAGTTCCGGAATGGTCTGGAGAATAAGATTCATATATAGGAAGTCATATTCCAAGTTTGGAAATGATCCGGTGCATTTATGGCAGGTTCTAGAAGGTTCTAGAAAAGTCCGGAAGAAAGGCACTATGGAAGGTGGAGTCCCGGAGGGACTCCACAAGCTTGGCCGGCCAAACCCTAAGGGAGGAGTCCCAGGTGGGCTCCACCTGAGGTGGCTGGCCACCCTCCCTCAAGGAAAGGTGGGAATCCCACCTAGAGTGGGACTCCCATCTTGAGTAGGTTTCCCACCAAAGGTAGGTTTTGGTGTTGGGGTCTTATTCGAAGACTTGGGATACAACTCTTGGGGCTTCCACCTATATAATGAGGGGCATAGGGGAGGGGCCGGCCACACCAAGCCACTCTTGGCCGCAGCCCCCAAGTGGCCGGCGCCCAAGCCCCCCCTCTCCCCAAACCCTAGCCTCTCCTCCTCCACATAATACTACCGCAGCGCATAAGCGAAGCCCTGCCGGAATTCTCCACCACCACCGTCACCACGCCGTCGTGCTGTCGGGATTCCGAGGAGGATCTACTACTTCCGCTGCCCGCTGGAACGGGGAGAAGGACGTCGTCATCAACACCGAACGTGTGACCGAGTACTGAGGTGCTGCCCGATTGTGACACCGTCAAGATCTTCTATGCGCTTTTGAAAGCGGCAAGTGATCGTCTACCGCAGCAACGAGAGCCTCCTCTCGTAGGCTTTGGAAATCTTCAAGGGTTAGTCTCGTTCATCCGCTCGTTGCTCCCATCTTCTAGATTGCATCTTGGCTTGGATTGCGTTCTCGCGGTAGGAAAATTTTTGTTTTCTATGCTACGAATCCCATCAGTGGTATCAGAGCCGTGTCTATGCATAGATGGTTGCACGAGTAGAACACAATTGTTTTGTGGGCGTTGATGCTTTGTTGTCTTTAGTTTGTGTACTTTGCATCTTGCGGCATGGTTGGATGAAGCGGCTCGGGATAACTTTAAATGACCGCGTTCATGAGACTTGCTCCACGTTCGACATGCAACTTGTATTGCATAAGTGGCTTTGCGGGTGTCTGTCTCTCCCACCATAGTGAAGATTCAATTTACTCTTTCTATTGACAACACTAGTATCACCGTTGTGGTTCATGTTCGTAGGTAGATTAGATCTCACTCGAAAACCCTAAACCACGTAAAATATGCAAACCAAATTAGAGACGTCTAACTTGTTTTTGCAGGGTTTGGTGATGTGATATGGCCATAATGTGATGATGAATATGTATGAGATGATCATTATTGTATTGTGGCAACCGGCAGGAGCCTTATGGTTGTCTTTAAATTTCATGTTGAGTTGTATTTCAAAGTAGTTGTAATAGTTGCTACATGAGGTGAACAACCATGAAGACAGCGCCATGGACCTTGACGCTACGCCGACGATGATGGAGATCATGCCCATTGATGATGGAGATCATGTCCGTGCTTTGGAGATGAAGATCGAAGGCGCAAAGACTAAAGGGCCATATCATATCACATATGAATTGCATGTGATGTTAATCCTTTATGCATCTTATTTTGCTTAGATCGCGACGGTAGCATTATAAGATGATCCCTCACATTAATATCAAGATAATAAAGTGTTCTCCCCTCATATGCACCGTTGCACAGTTCGTCGTTTCGAAGCATCTCGTGATGATCGGATGTGATAGACTCAACGTTCACATACAACGGGTGTAAGCCATGTTGCACACGCGGAATACTTGGGTTTGCTAGACGAGCGTAGCATGTACAGACATGGCCTCGGGACAACGGAAACCGAAAGGTTGAACACGAGTCATATGGATGATATGATCAACATGTTGATGTTCACCATTGAAGCTACATCATCTCACGTGATGATCGGTTTTGGTGTAGTGAATGTGGATCGTGTACCACTTAACAACTATGAGGGATGTTGTATTAAGTGGGAGTTCATTAGTAATTAGATTAAAACATGAACTAATTATCATGAACATAGTCTGAGTAGTATTTTCAATTAATTTTGTAGTATTTCCATCCGTTTTCTACCATGCGCTAGTCTTGTAATTGAGATAGAAATACTGTTAAAATCTGACAAGAAACTTTACGGATTGGTACCGTATTGTTAAAGAATCAAGAATTGATTAAGTCCTATTGCAAACTTTTAGTAAACCTCACATTGTTGATTCAAAGAGCTATGGTTTCAATTAGTACCTAAAGTTATCTTGTCTCCGTGAAACTTGAAGTTCAAATCTGTTTGAAAAGTAAGGAGCTGAAAATTTAGTTTTCAGAAATAATCAAGGTATGAGATATATGTGATATCTAAGACCTTATTGCAAGATGATAGAATATAATTTGGTGAGACTACATAAACTCATAAGTTTTATGGGAATGTACGAAGGTTGAAGACGCAAGGCGTCCCAATCCTCCAACCATTGGGGCACTAACGATATTTGCATATCCATGAAGTGATCGTTTTTAGTATGCACCGTTGGTAAGACTCGTCGTTTCGAAGCATCACGTGATGATCGGGTGTTATAGATTCTACGTGAGCATACAACGGGTGCAAGCTAGATTTGCACATGAGAATACTAAGGTTAAACTTTACGAGCCTAGCATGTACAGACATGGTCTCGGGAAGTCATCATGATACAATGGATAAAATTATGAGTGAAATTGTTCATCATATTACAAGGTTACTAATAGTGAAATCCGGAACACTTATCATATGATGATCAACTTCAAAGTAAGAACCTCAAGGTTATTGGTATTTGACCAACAAACCTAGAAGTTATTGATGTTGAAGTATTTTTCTGAATAATGAGGAAAGCTAAAAGAGAAACTACAAAAGATATTTTGGCAGAAAGAAAGAAAAGACTAGAAAGTCTAGCTCAGGTGTATATAAATGATATACATGTTATGGATGTATTCCTCGTTTGGTCACACAATGAAATTCTTGGGTATTTGTACCATATTGGTTGGTATGAAGTGTCATACAAAACAACGCAATATAAGAATACAATGGCCTAAGTGACTGACAATGAATATGATAGGAATGCACGTCTGGAACAAAAATAAAGTGTTATTATGTTCATCGTTGGCATTCTATCTAGCCCTTAGAATTTATAATAAAGAACTTAATAAATGTTATTTTGCTCTGGTCAAATGAAAACAATGAGTTGTTCAAATTATGACATTACTCCATGTACGATGGATAAGTTATTATAAATCTTAATGGTGAAACACACACACATAATACCGACGCTAAAATGCCATAAGGAAAATGATTTGAATTCCACTTATTTGTGGAACCGCCATTTAGGTCATGTTGGAAAGGAACGCATGAAGAAACTCCATGCAAATGGATTTTTGGAGTCATTTGATTTTTGAATCATTTGGCGCTTGCAAATCTCTTCTAAAAAGAATGATTGAAGTACCGTTCATAGGCCAAGATTTGAACGGGCAGCTAACTTAGTGGAAACATACATGATGATGTATATGGTTCACTGGGCATAGTTTTGTGCGGGTGATTCTTCTACTTCATGAAAACTTCAAACAATGAATTGAGTATATATATGTGGATATATTCGATAAGGAAGAAGTTTGAAACATTTGAATGGATTCAAATAAATTTCAGCATGAAGTGGAAATCATCGTAATAGAAAAGTCAAATATCTATGATTGGATCATAGTGGAAATATTTGAATTACTAGTTTTAGCGAACATCTAAGAGAGTTATGAAATTGTTCTACAACTCACGTTTCTTGGAGTATCATAGTGATGATGGAGTATTCGAGAGATGTATCCAAACCTTGTTGGGTCAATGATGAGATAAAATATTGATGCCATTATATTTTTGTGGATCATGCTTTAGAGACTAACCGCTTTTACACTAAATAGAGCATCATCATGATCCGTTGAAATGACACCATACAAGTTATGGCATGGGTATAAACCCTAATAGTCCTTTCTTTAAATTTTGGTCTAAGAGTTTACAACCAAAATCGGATAAATGTCTTTGTTGGTTATCCCAAAGAATTGATTGGGAATTCTTTCCACTATGAAGTAAAAGACAAAAGTGTTTGTTAATGATACTTGCTTATTTCCAAGAAATTGTTTTCTTGCGAAGTATTTAAGTGGGAGGACAATAGAACTTGATAAGGTTTATGAACCTGAGCATAATGATCAGAGTAGCGCAACATCGGAAATTGGTTCCAGAAGCGGCCATGACAATCATGGCTCCCATGACTACAAAGTGTTTTAGCCATGGAGATCAAAGTATATATTAAACCTTGTAGGTATGGTTTACTTTGTGATCAAATAAATGATTTGTGGACAAAGGATTGTTTTTTGAACAATGATAAATCAACTACAAACAAAGAAGTTATGATGGGCCCTGACTCCGTTAAAATGGCTATAAGCCATGAAATCCAAGATAGATGAATACTTTTTGAAAGTAAATGGATCTATGAAATTGATGGACTTGGATGTAATATCCTTGAAGAAGCTCGACTTGTTGAAAAGTTGTTTACGACAATGTTTAAAGAGTTGACTGCGATAAGATTAGATCTTCCGTAGCAATGCTTATAGTCTATGTGGATTATTCTAGTAATCGCTACATATTTCTTTTATGAGATATCCTAGTAGGATGGCAAAATACATTACTTAACAGAAGTATGTATTAAAGATGTATACAAGATACAACCAATTGTTTTGCTAGTCCGTGGAATACTAGATAGGTATACGAACTTCAATTGGATGAAGTGAGTATCACGGAGTTGGAATCTTCACCAGATGAAATAGTCAAAGAGTTTTTTGATTTCATCAGAAACGATGAAGAAGCTTGCATTTGCAAGAAATTAAGTGGGAGCGCTGAGACATATTTATAATACTTATGTAGATGACATATAGTTGGTTATAAATGATGTAATTATATACTTGATTAAAATGTTTCATTGAGAAATTAACTTCAATGAAAGGATATGGACTAAAACAAATTTAGTGTCAAGATCTATGAAGATAGATTAAAACACATAATAAGTTTAAGTCAAAGTACATAGAATGGATATTGAAGTAGTTCAATATAGAAATATTAAGAAAATGTTCTTGACATGTGAAGGTTTAATAGACTTGAGTGTATCTGACGCTCAATGAGTAAAAACACATGAGTGATTATAAATCACGAATAAAATGTACAAAGTCAGATGACATGTGCTCTGAAAAGTTAGGAGCATATACCAGAATGATTCATGTGATGATCATTGGACAAACAGTAAGAATATCCCTGTGTGCTATAGAAGAACCAAGGATACATATATATTTTTATATGGGGTAATGACAAAACAAATCGCTGTAAAATGTTGCACCGATATTTGTTTGATCACATATAAAAATGAAATTCAAAATCTCAATTAGGCTAAGTGTTGTTTAAAAAGTAGCACAATTCTAGATTTAGAAGAGTTCTAAATATTGTGCCGGATTCTACAAACGAAGGCATAGTATGTCATTGTTTTGACAATGACTGAGGATGTTTAAGTCGAAGAGTTCTTGGAGAGCTTGGTGTAGTTCCGATAGTGTCAGAACTTTGAAGCTATATTGTGTATGACAATATTAGTGACATATTTCAGACCGCGGAATTAAGGTTCCACCAGAGGACTGAACATATAAGTATAATGCCGACTCATTTGGAAAATGAGTGATGCGTTGAGACGCAAATGAATTGCAAAATACATACGTTTGTGAGCGTGTCATATCCGTTGACTAAAACCTCTCCCGTGAGCAATACATGATAAAGCACCAGAAGGCCAAGGTGTTATATCTTTACAAATGTAAACTAGATTATTGACTCTAGTGCAAGTGGGAGACTGTTGGAGATATGCCCAAGAGGCAATAATAAAATGGTTATTATAATATATCTTTGAGTTTATGATAATGTTTACATACCATGCTATAATTGTATTAACCGAAACATTGATACATGTGTGTTATGTGAACAACAAGGAGTCCCTAGTAAGCCTCCTGTATAACTAGCTTGTTGATTAATAGATGATCATCGTTTCATGATCATGAATATTGGATGTTATTAATAACAAGGTTATGTCATTATGTGAATGATATAATGGACACACCCAATTAAGCGTAGCATAATATCACGTCATTAAGTTATTTGCTATAAGATTTCGATACATAGTTACCTAGTCCTTCGATCATGAGATCATGTAAATCACTTATACCGGAAGGGTACTTTGATTACATCAAACGCCACTACGTAAATGGGTGGTTATAAAGGTGGGATTAAGTATCTGGAAAGTATGAGTTGAGGCATATGGATCAACAGTGAGATTTGTCCATCCCGATGACGGATAGATATACTCTGGGCCCTCTCGGTGGAATGTCGTCTAATTAGCTTGCAAGCATATGAATGGTTCATAAGAGACCACATACCACAGTACGAGTAAAGAGTACTTGTCAGGAGACAAGGTTGAACGAGGTATAGAGATACCGATGATCAAACCTCGGACAAGTAAAATATCGCGTGACAAAAGGAATCGGTATCGTATGTGAATGGTTCAGTCGATCACTAAAGTCATCGTTGAATATGTGGGAGCCATTATGGATCTCCAGATCCCGCTATTGGTTATTGGTCGGAGAGAAGTCTTAACCATGTCTACATAGTTCGCGAACCGTAGGGTGACACACTTAAGGTTTGATGTCGTTTAAGTAGATATGGAGATATGGAATGGAGTTCGAAGTTTTGTTCGGAGTCTCGGATGGGATCCAGGACATCACGAGGAGTTCCGGAATGGTCCAGAGAATAAGATTCATATATAGGAAGTCATATTCCAAGTTTGGAAATGATCCGGTGCATTTATGGCAGGTTCTAGAAGGTTCTAGAAAAGTCCGGAAGAAAGGCACTATGGAAGGTGGAGTCCCGGAGGGACTCCACAAGCTTGGCCGGCCAAACCCTAAGGGAGGAGTCCCAGGTGGGCTCCAACTGAGGTGGCCGGCCACCCTCCCTCAAGGAAAGGTGGGAATCCCACCTAGAGTGGGACTCCCATCTTGAGTAGGTTTCCCACCAAAGGTAGGTTTTGGTGTTGGGGTCTTATTCGAAGACTTGGGATACAACTCTTGGGGCTTCCACCTATATAATGAGGGGCATAGGGGAGGGGCCGGCCACACCAAGCCACTCTTGGCCGCAGCCCCCAAGTGGCCGGCGCCCAAGCCCCCCCTCTCCCCAAACCCTAGCCTCTCCTCCTCCACATAATACTCCCGCAACGCATAAGCGAAGCCCTGCCGGAGTTCTCCACCACCACTGTCACCACGCCGTCGTGCTGTCGGGATCCGAGGAGGATCTACTACTTCCGCTGCCCGCTGGAACGGGGAGAAGGACGTCGTCATCAACACCGAACGTGTGACCGAGTATGGAGGTACTGCCTGATTGTGGAACCGTCAAGATCTTCTACGCGCTTTTGAAAGCGGCAAGTGATCGTCTACCGCAGCAACGAGAGCCTCCTCTCGTAGGCTTTGAAAATCTTCAAGGGTTAGTCTCGTTCATCCCCTCGTTGCTCCCATCTTCTAGATTGCATCTTGGCTTGGATTGCGTTCTCGCGGTAGGAAATTTTTTGTTTTCTATGCTACGAATCCCATCACTTGGCGCCATCGAGCTTAAGAACTGCATAGTCATCATCTTCCCTGATCTCCTCTAAAAGTTGGGCTTGCTGTTATGCGAGTCCGCTCTCGATGTCAAGAAGGTGTACAACCTGTACAAGGAATGCTCGGCGCCTCTTCTCCGGATGGCGATCGCGGAGGCAGCGTCCCCACACAGCCACCGGCTCTTCTACGCGTCCGGTGCATGGCACCGTGGCAAGCTAACATTTTTTCCGAGAATACATCCAGAATGATTAAGCTTATGAGCCACACTATGAAACTTTGGAAGAAAATCATCTAGATCGCTTGAGGAGAGTGGCGAATGTCACTAAAAACCAATTCGGTTTATGCCCAGGAGGTTGACTACATAGGCGATTTTCTTACTTCGCCAACTTATGGACAGATATAGGAAGAAGAATTAGGACCTACATATGGTCTTGATCGACTTGGAGAAAGCGTATGGAAAGATACCATGGTGATCATGTGGTGGACGCTGGAGAAACAAAACATTCCAACAAAGTACATTACCCTCATCGGAGATATGTGAATGTTCTAGGACGTCGCCTAGAGGGGGGGTGAATATGCGGTGTGGCAAGTTTTAGCCTTTTCCAATTTTAGCGCAACGGAAGGTAAAGGTGATAGCTTTAGCAATAGTGATGTTCCTACAATGATACTAGGACAAGTGCAACATGTAAAGGAATCAACAAGATAGTAAGAGTAAGGTGCGAGATAACCGGAGGACGCGGAGTCTAGGCGAGGTTTGTTTACCGCAGTTCCTTCCACAACAGGAAGTACGTCTGCGTTGAGGAGGTGCTAGTCTCACACAAGAGACTAGACGGCCACACCACGAAGGAAGGCCTCACCTTCTTCCTCGAGAGAGCTCCACGGAGGTGCTCTCCCTCTTCCACTAAGGCACCGGTCGAGGCGGTGATTCCTTCACAAGGTTGGGGCGAGCTCCACACACAAGGATGCTCCCAACACCCTATGGATCTAGTACATCACCAAGCTAGACTCCATAGCTGCACATCTCCAATGCTCCACCATAGGAACTCATCCAATGTTCCACCAAAGGAACCCTTCCAATGCCCCACAAAGGGACCCTTCCAATGCCCCACCAAGGAACCCTTCCAATGCCCCACCAAGGAACCCTTCTAATGCTCCACAAAAGGAACCCTACCACCAAGATCCACTAAGGAAGAACACACACACCCTATGAGATCGAAACCCCGGAGAGAGCACAACCGATGCACCTAATGCAATGGCTAAGAACACCACTAGGATGCCCAAGTTCTTCTCTCCCAAATTCCAACAAAGCTAGAAGAAGCTATTGGGGGAATAAGGGAGGAAGAACAAAGTGAGGAGAAACACCAAGAAACTCCAAGATCTAGATCTAGCAAGATCCCCTCACTTAGAGAGGGATTCAATTGGTAAAGCTCTAGATCTAGATCTCCTCTCTCCTTTACCCCAAAAATATGCAACAAATAGAGGGGGGATCAAGAGGAGGGAGAAAGAACCCAAGGTCAACAATGGAGGAGAGAGAGTGGAGGTGCAGGATTGGTTTGGTCGGAGGTGGAAGAGAGGTATATATAGGGGACCCAGAAATATAGCTGTTGGGGCTGAAAAACGGGCAGATCCGCGCCCAAAGCGGTACTACCGCTTGTCGGAGCGGTACTACCGTTCGCGCGAGATCTGCGCAGAAAATAGCTGGAAAACGCCCCAAACCGGTAGTACTGCTACACAGAGCGGTACTACCGCTTATGCTGAAAAATGCATCTGGGAGGAAGAGAGAGAGAAAGAAGCAGGCAGCAGCAGGCGAGGTAGTGCAGCGCGCAACAGCACAGTGCATGCGGGCAGGGTGCAGCGTGTGCAGCATGCGGTAGCAAGCAGCAGTGTGCAGCGGCGTCAGCGAGCGGGAGCAGCGCGGGGATCGAGGCGTGGGCAGGCGCGCGGTCGGGAGGACTCGATCTCCCGCGGGTCAACGCCCTCCCGTGTGGGAGCAAGCGACGCGGGCGCGTGCGAGCGTGGACATGGCGGCGAGGCCCGATGCTGGCATCGAGGCGAGCGGGCGGCGTGCGTGGCGTGCTGGCGGCGAGCTGGGCCGGATGGTCGGCGGCAGCCCACGCAGGAAGGAGAGAGATGGGGAAAAAACAAAGAGGGGTTGGGCCGGTAGTACCGGGCTGGTACCGTAATAAATACGGTAGTACCGGCCTGGTACCGGCCTGGTACCGCAGTGAGTCCATTAAGCCTTTGGAGGCCGGCCGGTACTTGGGCCGGTACCACCAGCGGTGGTACCGCCCGGCCCAAAAATAGTTTTTCCCTTTTTTCTTTAAACCGCAATACGGAAAACGCAATATCTTGAGCTAGGAAGATCGGAATGACATGAAACCAGTTTTGTTGGAAAGAGGGCGACAAGAGCTACCTTCTCACAAGATGAAATCATGCAAATGAGTGAGTGATGATTTTCTCATGGTCATAGAGGTGTAACCTCTCAATACGGTATATCGGGAAAATCATCACTCTCGCATATGCAACATACGATGCAACCGAAATCCGTTTCATGCATAAGAACCAAGAAGAACCAAGAACACGATGCATGATACGTCTCCGACGTATCGATAATTTCTTATGTTCCATGCCACATTATTGATGATATCTACATGTTTTATGCACACTTTATGTCATATTCGTGCATTTTCTGGAACTAACCTATTAACAAGATGCCGAAGTGCCAGTTGCTGTTTTCTGCTGTTTTTGGTTTCAGATATCCTAGTAAGGAAATATTCTCGGAATTGGACGAAATCAACGCCCAGGGTCCTATTTTGCCACGAAGCTTCCAGAAGACCGAAGAGTCAACGAAGTGGGGCCACGAGGTGGCCAGGAGGGCAGGCGGCGTGGCCCCACCCTTGGCCGCGCCGCCCGTCTCTGGGCCCTCGCGACGCCCCCTGACCTACCCTTCCGCCTACTTAAAGCCTTCGTCGCGAAACCCCCAGTACCGAGAGCCACGATACGGAAAACCTTCCAGAGACGCCGCCGCCGCCAATCCCATCTCGGGGGATTCAGGAGATCGCCTTCGGCACCCTGCCGGAGAGGGGATTCATCTCCCGGAGGACTCTACGCCGCCATGATCGCCTCCAGAGTGATGTGTGAGTAGTTCACCCCTGGACTATGGGTCCATAGCAGTAGCTAGATGGTTGTCTTCTCCTCATTGTGCTTAATTGTCGGGTCTTGTGAGCTGCCGAACATGATCAAGATCATCTATCTGTAATTCTATATGTTGTGTTTGTTGGGATCCGATGAATAGAGAATACTATGTTATGTTGATTATCAATTCATGTCTATGTGTTGTTTATGATCTTGCATGCTCTCCGTTATTAGTAGAGGCTCTGGCCAAGTTTTTGCTAGTAACTCCAAGAGGGGGTATTTATGCTCGATAGTGGGTTCATGCCTCCGTGAATCTGGGGAAGTGACAGAAATCTCTAAGGTTATGGATGTGTTGTTGCCACTAGGGATAAAACATTGATGCTATGTCCGAGGATGTAGTTATTGATTACATTACGCGCAATACTTAATGCAATTGTCTGTTGTTAGCAACTTAATACTGGAGGGGGTTCGGATGATAACCTGAAGGTGGACTTTTTAGGCATAGATGCATGCTGGATAGCGGTCTATGTACTTTGTCGTAATGCCCAATTAAATCTCACTATACTCATCATAATATGTATGTGCATGGTCATGCCCTCTTTATTTGTCAATTGCCCAACTGTAATTTGTTCACCCAACATGCTGTTTATCTTATGGGAGAGACACCTCTAGTGAACTGTGGACCCCGGTCCAATTCTCTTTACTGAAATATAATCTACTGCAATACTTGTTCTACTGTTCTCTGCAAACAATCATCATCCACACTATACATCTAATCCTTTGTTACAGCAAGCCGGTGAGATTGACAACCTCGCTGTTTCGTTGGGGCAAAGTACTTGGTTTGTGTTGTGCAGGTTCCACGTTGGCGCCGGAATCCCTGGTGTTGCGCCGCACTACATCTCGCCGCCATCAACCTTCAACGTGCTTCTTGGCTCCTACTGGTTCGATAAACCTTGGTTTCATACTGAGGGAAAACTTGCCGCTGTACGCATCACACCTTCCTCTTGGGGTTCCCAACGGATGCGTGCTGTACGCGTATCAAGCTCTTTTTCTGGCGCCGTTGCTGGGGAGATCAAGACACGCTGCAAGGGGAGTCTCCACATCCCAATCTCTTTACTTTGTTTTTGTCTTGCTTAGTTTTATTTACTACTTTGTTTGCTGCACTAAATCAAAATACAAAAAAATTAGTTGCTAGTTTTACTTTATTTACTGTCTTGTTTGCACTCCATATCAAAAACACAAAAAAAAAAATTAGTTACTTGTTTTACTTTACTTAATTCCATGCATGCTTTTATTTCACTAGTTAGGCTTAATGGAAAACAACAAAAATACTAGAGATCTTTATAGTATTTATTTTGAGTTAGGACATGAGGTGTTTGAAGAGAAAATTAAAAAACCCATGGAACTTTGTTTGCAAAATAGTTGTAGCAATGTTATTAGCATGAACTCTTTGAACACTATTATTGCTAATGCTATGGAAGAATTTAAGCTTGGGGAAGCTGGTTTTGATGAGCATGATATTTTTAGTCCCTCAAGCATGGAGGAGAAAATTTACTTTGGTGACACTTTGCCTCCCATTTATGATGATAGTGGTATTTTGGTGCCACCTACAATTGAGGATAAAGTTTATTATGATTATACTATGCCTCCTATATTTGATGATTATGGTGATGAGAATAATAATAGCTATTTTGTTGAATTTTCTCCCACTACAACTAATAAAATTGATTATGCTTATGTGGAGAGTAATAATTTTATGCATGAGACTCATGATAAGAATGCTTTATGTGATAGTTATATTGTTGAGTTTGCCCATGATACTACTGAATGTTATTATGAGAGAGGAAAATATGGTTGTAGAAATTTTCATGTTACTAAAATGCCTCTCTATGTGCTTAAATTTTTGAAGCTACACTTGTTCTATCTTCCTATGCTTGTCACTTTAGTCTTCATGAACTTGTTTATTTACAAGATTCCTTTTCATAGGAAGCATGTTAGGCTTAAATTTGTTTTGAATTTGCTTCTTGATGCCCTCTTTTGCTTCAACTCTCATCTTTATAAGTACACCATTTAATCTGCTGAGCCCATCTTAATGGCTATAAAGAAAGAACTTCTTGGGAGATAACCCATGTGTTTATTTTACTACAGTATTTTGTTTTTTATTTTGTGTCTTGGAAGTTGTTTACTACTGTAGCAACCTCTCCTTATCTTAGTTTAGTGTTTTGTTGTGCCAAGTAAAGTCGTTGATAGCAAGGTTCATACTAGATTTGGATTACTGCGCAGAAACAGATTTCTTTGCTGTCACGAATCTGGGCAAAATTCTCTGTAGGTAACTCAGAAAATTATGGCAATTTACGTGAGTGATCCTCAGATATGTACGCAACTTTCATTCAATTTGAGTATTTTCATTTGAGCAAGTCTGTTGCCTCAATAAAATTCGTCAATACGAACTGTTCTGTTTTGACAGATTCTGCCTTTTATTTCGCATTGCCTGTTTTGTTATGTTCGATGGATATTTCGATTCCATTGACTTTCAGTAGCTTTTTGCAATGTCCAGAAGTGTTAAGAATGATTATGTCACCTCTGAACATGTATATTTTGATTGTGCACTAACCCTCTAATGAGTTGTTTTGAGTTTGGTGTGGAGGAAGTTTTCAAGGATCAAGAGAGGGAGATGATACAACATGATCAAGGAGAGTGAAAGCTCTAAGCTTGGGGATGCCCCGGTGGTTCACCCCTGCATATATCAAGAAGACTCAAGCGTCTAAGCTTGGGGATGCCCAAGGCATCCCCTTCTTCATCGACAACATTATCAGGTTCCTCCCCTGAAACTATATTTTTATTCCATCACATCTTATGTGCTTTGCTTGGAGCGTCGGTTTGTTTTTGTTTTTGTTTTGTTTGAATAAAATGGATCCTAGCATTCTTTGTGTGGGAGAGAGACACGCTCCGCTGTAGCATATGGACAAATATGTCCTTAGGCTTTACTCATAATATTCATGGTGAAAGTTTCTTCTTCGTTAAATTGTTGTATGGTTGGAAACGGGAAATGTTGCATGTGGTAATGTATAATAAAATACTTGTAGGACATTGAGCTTTGATAACTTGATTCTTTGCAAATGTTTTGAGATATTTAGATGGTAAGGCTTGCTGGATAAATAAGTTAAAATTAGTAGTGGATTGTTGTCTTTAAGCTTGTGCCGTACTACAAACTCTATTTAAATAGTTGAAGGCGTAGTTGGACTTGATAGCTTTCCATGTCTGAGAGTTCATCGTAATAACTAAGTTGTGCTGAAGGTCGAGGGAGCTAGCGGGGTACTTGTACCACCGTGAATGGCCCTCCTTGGAATAAAATTTTAATCATGCTCTTAATGATGAACCTGCTAGTTGTTTGCAATAAGCTTGTGAGTTCTTTTTGACTAATGTTAAGCTACGGTTTTTGGCACTTCCACCATCAAAATTTGCTAGCCTCTTCGGTACTGTGCATTGCCTTTTGCTCACATTGAGAATTGTGCATACTTCGCCGGTACATCCAAACCCGTGGGAGAACTTTCTCTTGTTCTCCTACACATAAGCCCATACATCTCCTCAAAACAGCCACCATACCTACCTACCACAGCATTTCCATAGCTGTTCCGAGATATATTGCCATGCAACATCCATTTTTACATTACATGCCATGTTGTCATTTATTATTTATAGATTGCTTTGCATGATCATATACAGCTGATGTGCGGTTTACCCATGTTACGCTAGATCATTGCACATCCTGCTACACTGGCAGAGGCATACAGTTTCATACATCATGTTTCATTCATTATGAGTTATTTGTACCAAAAAGTGTGTTGTCATATTAGGATGTTGCCCCTAAAAATGAAAAGAGCCGTGGAGGCCATCAAAAAGAAAAAAAAAGAGAAGAAAGAAAAAAAAATGAAAAGAAAGAGAAAAAAAAGGGAAAAGAAAAAGAAAAAAAAGAGAGAATAAAGAAAAAGGGGGCAGCATTACTATCTTTTATCCACACTTGTGCTCATGTTTTAGCACCCGCATTATTCATAGTCATCATTTGTGCTCATGTTTAGCACCTACATTCATATGAGAGAGTTTTCATGTTTTACTAGTATAACTATGTGGGGAATTTACACTATAGAACTTGGGTTGTATATTCCAATGATGAGCCTCCTCAAAAGTGCTCTAGGTCTTCGTGAGCAACCAAGTTGGATGCACCCCCACTAGTTCCATTGGAGAGCTTTCATACACAAATAGCTCTATGTGCATCCGTTGCATGGCAATCACTACTCCTTGCATAGCTTCGATCATAAGGCTTCCTCTTGTCTAATGGTCATTTACAGCTTTGCAAGCCTTTCTTCCATTTGGCCTTCCAAACCCCCATTAACGTTCTTTATGCCATAACATCCTGGTGCTAATACCAAATGCTTGCGCTCACCGGTTGAGTAGACTTCGAAACAGTTGATTCATGACGTTCATGTTTATGTTTACTTGACTGAATCCTTCTTATGTTGTGAAAATTTACTTGATGCTTGGAATGAAGGATAGAACTTCTATGCTGAATACTTAATACATCTTTAATGAACTTTGTACGGTTGCATGTCTTTAAAGCAATGGTTCATGAAAACTTCTAGCTTGTCTAACTCTTGCATTATCATCTCTTATATCAATATAGATACTTGCTTTGAATGATTTGATCTCAGCTCATATGCTTTACAATAGTACGATCAAGGTTATGATGGCATGTCACTCCAGAAATTATCTTTGTTTATCGTTTACCTGCTCGGGACGAGCAGAAACTAAGCTTGGGGATGCTGATACGTCTCCGACGTATCGATAATTTCTTATGTTCCATGCCACATTATTGATGATATCTACATGTTTTATGCACACTTTATGTCATTGATACGTCTCCGACGTATCGATAATTTCTTGTGTTCCATGCCACATTATTGATGATATCTACATGTTTTATGCACACTTTATGTCATATTCGTGCATTTTCTGGAACTAACCTATTAACAAGATGCCGAAGTGCCAGTTCCTGTTTTCTGCTGTTTTTGGTTTCAGAAATCCTAGTAACGAAATATTCTCGGAATCGGACGAAATCAACGCCCAAGTTCCTATTTTACCCGGAAGCATCCAGAACACACGAGAACCACCAGGGAGGGGGCACAGGCCCACCAAACCCTAGGCCGGCGCGGCCAGGGGGGCCCGCGCCACCCTATGGTGTGGGCACCCCTTCGACCCTCTGACGCCGCCTCTTCGCCTATATAAAGCCCCTGGATCGAAAACCCTGAGACGTTCGACGAAAACCACAGAAACCTTCCAGAGCCGCCGCCATCGCGAGGCCAAGATCTGGGGGACAGGAGTCTCTGTTCCGGCACGCTGCCGGAGCGGGGAAGTGCCCCCGGAAGGCTTCTCCATCGACACCGCTGCCATCTCCATCGCCATCTTCATCACCGCTGCTGCTCCCATGAGGAGGGAGTAGTTCTCCATCGAGGCTCGGGGCTGTACCGGTAGCTATGTGGTTAATCTCTCTCCTATGTACCTCAATACAATGATCTCATGAGCTGCTTTACATGATTGAGATTCATATGAGTTTTGTATCACTACTATCTATGTGCTACTCTAGCAAAGTTATTAAAGTAGTTCTATTCCTCCTGCACGTGTGTAAAGGTGACAGTGTGTGCACCGTGTTAGTACTTGGTTTATGCTATGATCATGATCTCTTGTAGATTGCGAAGTTAACTATTGCTATGATAATATTGATGTGATCTATTCCTCCTACATATGCATGAAGGTGACAGTGTGCATGCTATGCTAGTACTTGGTTTAGTCTTTTGATCTATCTTACACTAAAGGTTACTAAAATATGAGCATTATTGTGGAGCTTGTTAACTCCGGCATTGAGGGTTCGTGTAATCCTACGCAATGTGTTCATCATCCAACAAGAGTGTAGAGTATGCATTTATCTATTCTGTTATGTGATCAATGTTGAGAGTGTCCACTAGTGAAAGTGTAATCCCTAGGCCTTGTTCCTAAGTACTGCTATCGCTGCTTGTTTACTGTTTTACTGCGTTACTACTGTTGCAATACTACCACCATCAACTACACGCCGCAAGCTATTTTTACGGCACCGTTGCTACTGCTCATACTTATTCATACCACCTGTATTTCACTATCTCTTCGCCGAACTAGTGCACCTATTAGGTGTGTTGGGGACACAAGAGACTTCTTGCTTTGTGGTTGCAGGGTTGCATGAGAGGGATATCTTTGACCTCTTCCTCCCTGAGTTCGATAAACCTTGGGTGATCCACTTAAGGGAAAACTTGCTGCTGTTCTACAAACCTCTCGCTCTTGGAGGCCCAACACGATCTACAGAAAGGAGGGGGAACGTAGACATCAAGCTATTTTCTGGCGCCGTTGCCGGGGAGGAAAGGTAAAAGGTACTCACACTCCGGATCTCGGCTACTAAGCTATTTCCCGGCGCTGTAAGTACTCGAAGCTATTTCCTTTAGATCCTGCAATTGCATCTTTTTGTTTCTTGTTTACACTAGTTTGGCATAATGGACAAGAATGATCTTCTTATTCTATTTCCTGATTTAAAACATGGATTGTTTGATGCGAAAATTAAAAAACCTATGGAATCTTATTTGCATGCTGGTAGTAATATTAGTATGAACGCTTTGAACACCATTGTTGCTAATGATATGGAAAATTCTAAGCTTGGGGAAGCTGGCTTTGATGAGCATGATATTTTTAGTCCCCCAAGCATTGAGGAGAAAATTTTCTTTGATGATACTTTGCCTCCTATTTATGATGATTATAATGATAGTAGTCTTTTGGTGCCACCTACTACGGAGAGTAAATTTTGTTGTGATTATACTATGCCTCCTACACTTGATGAGAATAATAATGATAGCTACTTTGTTGAATTTGCTCCCACTACAACTAATAAAATTGATTATGCTTATGTGGAGAGTAATAATTTTATGCATGAGACTCATGATAAGAATGTTTCACTTGATAGTTATATTGTTGAGTTTGCTCATGTTGCTACTGAAAGTTATTATGAGAGAGGAAAATATGGTTGTAGAAATTTTCATGTTACTAAAATACCTCTCTATGTGCTGAAATTTTTGAAGCTACACTTGTTTTATCTTCCTATGCTTGTTACTTTGCTCTTCATGAACTTATTTGTGTACAAGATTCCCTTGCATAGGATGCATGTTAGACTTAAAGTTATTTTGAATTTGCCTCTTGATGCTCTCTTTTGCCTCAAATACTATTTCTTATGAGTGCATCATTAAAACTGCTGAGCCCATCTTAATGGCTATAAAGAAAAGAACTTCTTGGGAGATAACCCATGTGTTATTTTGCTACAGTACTTTGTTTTTATTTTGTGTCTTGGAAGTTGTTTACTACTGTAGCAACCTCTCCTTATCTTAGTTTTGTGTTTTGTTGTGCCAAGTGAAGCCTCTAATCGAAGGTTGATACTAGATTTGGATTTCTGCGCAGAAACAGATTTCTATCTGTCACGAATCTGGGATTTTCTCTCTGTAGAAAAATCAGAAAAATATGCCAATTTACGTGCGTGTTCCTCAGATATGTACGCAACTTTCATTAGTTTTGAGTTTTCTGATCTGAGTAACGGAAGTATTTATTAGAAATTCGTCTTTACGGACTATTCTGTTTTGACAGATTCTGCCTTTTATTTCGCATTGCCTCTTTTGCTATGTGGGATGGATTTCTTTGTTCCATTAAACTCTAGTAGCTTTGAGCAATGTCCAGAAGTGTTAAGAATGATTGTGTCACCTCTGAACATGTGAGTTTTTGATTATGTACTAACCCCTCTAATGAAGTTTATGAGAAGTTTGGTGTGAAGGAAGTTTTCAAGGGTCAAGAGAGGAGGATGATATACTATGATCAAGAAGAGTGAAAGCTCTAAGCTTGGGGATGCCCCGGTGGTTCATCCCTGCATATTCTAAGAAGACTCAAGCGTCTAAGCTTGGGGATGCCCAAGGCATCCCCTTCTTCATCGACAAATTATCAGGTTCCTTCTCTTGAAACTATATTTTTATTCGGTCACATCTTATGTGCTTTACTTGGAGCGTCTGTGTGCTTTTGTTTTTGTTTTTGTTTGAATAAATGCTTGTGTGGGAGAGAGACACGCTCCGCTGGTTCGTATGAACACATGTGTTCTTAGCTCATAATATTCATGGCGAAGTTTTCTTCTTCGTTAAATTGTTATATGGTTGGAATTGGAAAATGATACATGTAGTAATTGCTATTAATGTCTTGGGTAATGTGATACTTGGCAATTGTTGTGCTCATGTTTAAGCTCTTGCATCATATGCTTTGCACCCACTAATGAAGAAATTCATAGAGCATGCTAAAATTTGGTTTGCATATTTGGTCTCTCTAAGGTCTAGATAATTTCTAGTATTGAGTTTGAACAACAAGGAAGACGGTGTAGAGTCTTATAATGTTTTCAATATATCTTTTATGTGAGTTTTGCTGCACCGGTTCATCCTTGTGTTTGTTTCAAATAACCTTGCTAGCCTTAGCCTTGTATCGAGAGGGAATACTTCTCATGCATCCAAATCCTTAAGCCAAACAACACTATGCCATTTGTGTCCACCATACCTACCTACTACATGGTATTTTCCGCCATTCCAAAGTAAATTGCTTGAGTGCTACCTTTAAAATTCCATCATTCACCTTTGCAATATATAGCTCATGGGACAAATAGCTTAAAAACTATTGTGGTATTGAATATGTGATTATGCACTTTATCTCTTATTAAGTTGCTTGTTGTGCGATAACCATGTTCACTTTGGGGACGCCATCAACTATTCATTGTTGAATTTCATGTGAGTTGCTATGCATGTCCGTCTTGTCTGAAGTAAGAGCGATCTACCACCTTATGGTTAAGCATGCATATTGTTAGAGAAGAACATTGGGCCGCTAACTAAAGCCATGATCCATGGTGGAAGTTTCAGTTTTGGACATATATCCTCAATCTCAAATGAGAAAATTATTAATTGTTGTTACATGCTTATGCATAAAAGAGGAGTCCATTATCTGTTGTCTATGTTGTCCCGGTATGGATGTCTAAGTTGAAGAATAATCAATAGCGAGAAATCCAATGCGAGCTTTCTCCTTAGACCTTTGTACAGGCGGCATAGAGGTACCCCTTTGTGACACTTGGTTAAAACATGTGCATTGTGATGATCCGGTAGTCCAAGCTAATTAGGACAAGGTGCGGGCACTATTAGTACACTATGCATGAGGCTTGCAACTTATAAGATATAATTTACATGATACATATGCTTTATTACTACCGTTGACAAAATTGTTTCATGTTTTCAAAATCAAAGCTCTAGCACAAATATAGCAATCGATGCTTTTCCTCTATGGAGGACCATTCTTTTACTTTCATTGTTGAGTCAGTTCACCTATTTCTCTCCATCTCAAGAAGCAAACACTTGTGTGAACTGTGCATTGATTCCTACATATTTGCATATTGCATTTGTTATATTGCTTTGCATTGACAACTATCCATGAGATATACATGTTACAAGTTGAAAGCAACCGCTGAAACTTAATCTTCCATTGTGTTGCTTCAATGTCTCTACTATGAATTTATTGCTTTATGAGTTAACTTTTATGCAAGACTTATTGATGCTTGTATCGAAGTGCTATTCATGAAAAGTCTTTGCTTTATGATTCACTTGTTTACTCATGTCATTACCATTGTTTTGATCGCTGCATTCATTACATATGCTTTACAAATAGTATGATCAAGGTTATGATGGCATGTCACTCCAGAAATTATCTTTGTTATCGTTTTACCTGCTCGGGACGAGCAGAACTAAGCTTGGGGATGCTGATACATCTCCGACGTATCGATAATTTCTTGTGTTCCATGCCACATTATTGATGATATCTACATGTTTTATGCACACTTTATGTCATATTCGTGCATTTTCTGGAACTAACCTATTAACAAGATGCCGAAGTGCCAGTTCCTGTTTTCTGCTGTTTTTGGTTTCAGAAATCCTAGTAACGAAATATTCTCGGAATCGGACGAAATCAACGCCCAAGTTCCTATTTTACCCGGAAGCATCCAGAACACACGAGAACCACCAGGGAGGGGGCACAGGCCCACCAAACCCTAGGCCGGCGCGGCCAGGGGGGGCCCGCGCCACCCTATGGTGTGGGCACCCCTTCGACCCTCTGACGCCG
Source organism: Lolium perenne (assembly GCF_019359855.2). Lineage (NCBI taxonomy): Eukaryota > Viridiplantae > Streptophyta > Magnoliopsida > Poales > Poaceae > Lolium > Lolium perenne. Next base: position 128,886,239 of record NC_067244.2, read on the forward strand.
CCTCTTCGCCTATATAAAGCCCCTGGATCGAAAACCCTGAGACGTTCGACGAAAACCATAGAAACCTTCCAGAGCCGCCGCCATCGCGAGGCCAAGATCTGGGGGACAGGAGTCTCTGTTCCGGCACGCTGCCGGAGCGGGGAAGTGCCCCCGGAAGGCTTCTCCATCGACACCGCTGCCATCTCCATCGCCATCTTCATCACCGCTGCTGCTCCCATGAGGAGGGAGTAGTTCTCCATCGAGGCTCGGGGCTGTACCGGTAGCTATGTGGTTAATCTCTCTCCTATGTACCTCAATACAATGATCTCATGAGCTGCTTTACATGATTGAGATTCATATGAGTTTTGTATCACTACTATCTATGTGCTACTCTAGCAAAGTTATTAAAGTAGTTCTATTCCTCCTGCACGTGTGTAAAGGTGACAGTGTGTGCACCGTGTTAGTACTTGGTTTATGCTATGATCATGATCTCTTGTAGATTGCGAAGTTAACTATTGCTATGATAATATTGATGTGATCTATTCCTCCTACATATGCATGAAGGTGACAGTGTGCATGCTATGCTAGTACTTGGTTTAGTCTTTTGATCTATCTTACACTAAAGGTTACTAAAATATGAGCATTATTGTGGAGCTTGTTAACTCCGGCATTGAGGGTTCGTGTAATCCTACGCAATGTGTTCATCATCCAACAAGAGTGTAGAGTATGCATTTATCTATTCTGTTATGTGATCAATGTTGAGAGTGTCCACTAGTGAAAGTGTAATCCCTAGGCCTTGTTCCTAAGTACTGCTATCGCTGCTTGTTTACTGTTTTACTGCGTTACTACTGTTGCAATACTACCACCATCAACTACACGCCAGCAAGCTATTTTCTGGCACCGTTGCTACTGCTCATACTTATTCATACCACCTGTATTTCACTATCTCTTCGCCGAACTAGTGCACCTATTAGGTGTGTTGGGGACACAAGAGACTTCTTGCTTTGTGGTTGCAGGGTTGCATGAGAGGGATATCTTTGACCTCTTCCTCCCTGAGTTCGATAAACCTTGGGTGATCCACTTAAGGGAAAACTTGCTGCTGTTCTACAAACCTCTGCTCTTGGAGGCCCAACACAGTCTACAGGAAAGGAGGGGGAACGTAGACATCAAGCTATTTTCTGGCGCCGTTGCCGGGGAGGAAAGGTAAAAGGTACTCACACTCCGGATCTTGGCTACTAAGCTATTTCCCGGCGCTGTAAGTACTCGAAGCTATTTCCTTTAGATCCTGCAATTGCATCTTTTTGTTTCTTGTTTACACTAGTTTGGCATAATGGACAAGAATGATCTTCTTATTCTATTTCCTGATTTAAAACATGGATTGTTTGATGCGAAAATTAAAAAACCTATGGAATCTTATTTGCATGCTGGTAGTAATATTAGTATGAACGCTTTGAACACCATTGTTGCTAATGATATGGAAAATTCTAAGCTTGGGGAAGCTGGCTTTGATGAGCATGATATTTTTAGTCCCCCAAGCATTGAGGAGAAAATTTTCTTTGATGATACTTTGCCTCCTATTTATGATGATTATAATGATAGTAGTCTTTTGGTGCCACCTACTACGGAGAGTAAATTTTGTTGTGATTATACTATGCCTCCTACACTTGATGAGAATAATAATGATAGCTACTTTGTTGAATTTGCTCCCACTACAACTAATAAAATTGATTATGCTTATGTGGAGAGTAATAATTTTATGCATGAGACTCATGATAAGAATGTTTCACTTGATAGTTATATTGTTGAGTTTGCTCATGTTGCTACTGAAAGTTATTATGAGAGAGGAAAATATGGTTGTAGAAATTTTCATGTTACTAAAATACCTCTCTATGTGCTGAAATTTTTGAAGCTACACTTGTTTTATCTTCCTATGCTTGTTACTTTGCTCTTCATGAACTTATTTGTGTACAAGATTCCCTTGCATAGGATGCATGTTAGACTTAAAGTTGTTTTGAATTTGCCTCTTGATGCTCTCTTTTGCCTCAAATACTATTTCTTATGAGTGCATCATTAAAACTGCTGAGCCCATCTTAATGGCTATAAAGAAAAGAACTTCTTGGGAGATAACCCATGTGTTATTTTGCTACAGTACTTTGTTTTTATTTTGTGTCTTGGAAGTTGTTTACTACTGTAGCAACCTCTCCTTATCTTAGTTTTGTGTTTTGTTGTGCCAAGTGAAGCCTCTAATCGAAGGTTGATACTAGATTTGGATTTCTGCGCAGAAACAGATTTCTATCTGTCACGAATCTGGGATTTTCTCTCTGTAGAAAAATCAGAAAAATATGCCAATTTACGTGCGTGTTCCTCAGATATGTACGCAACTTTCATTAGTTTTGAGTTTTCTGATCTGAGCAACGGAAGTATTTATTAGAAATTCGTCTTTACGGACTATTCTGTTTTGACAGATTCTGCCTTTTATTTCGCATTGCCTCTTTTGCTATGTGGGATGGATTTCTTTGTTCCATTAAACTCTAGTAGCTTTGAGCAATGTCCAGAAGTGTTAAGAATGATTGTGTCACCTCTGAACATGTGAGTTTTTGATTATGTACTAACCCCTCTAATGAAGTTTATGAGAAATTTGGTGTGAAGGAAGTTTTCAAGGGTCAAGAGAGGAGGATGATATACTATGATCAAGAAGAGTGAAAGCTCTAAGCTTGGGGATGCCCCGGTGGTTCATCCCTGCATATTCTAAGAAGACTCAAGCGTCTAAGCTTGGGGATGCCCAAGGCATCCCCTTCTTCATCGACAAATTATCAGGTTCCTTCTCTTGAAACTATATTTTTATTCGGTCACATCTTATGTGCTTTACTTGGAGCGTCTGTGTGCTTTTGTTTTTGTTTTTGTTTGAATAAATGCTTGTGTGGGAGAGAGACACGCTCCGCTGGTTCGTATGAACACATGTGTTCTTAGCTCATAATATTCATGGCGAAGTTTTCTTCTTCGTTAAATTGTTATATGGTTGGAATTGGAAAATGATACATGTAGTAATTGCTATTAATGTCTTGGGTAATGTGATACTTGGCAATTGTTGTGCTCATGTTTAAGCTCTTGCATCATATGCTTTGCACCCACTAATGAAGAAATTCATAGAGCATGCTAAAATTTGGTTTGCATATTTGGTCTCTCTAAGGTCTAGATAATTTCTAGTATTGAGTTTGAACAACAAGGAAGACGGTGTAGAGTCTTATAATGTTTTCAATATGTCTTTTATGTGAGTTTTGCTGCACCGGTTCATCCTTGTGTTTGTTTCAAATAACCTTGCTAGCCTTAGCCTTGTATCGAGAGGGAATACTTCTCATGCATCCAAATCCTTAAGCCAAACAACACTATGCCATTTGTGTCCACCATACCTACCTACTACATGGTATTTTCCGCCATTCCAAAGTAAATTGCTTGAGTGCTACCTTTAAAATTCCATCATTCACCTTTGCAATATATAGCTCATGGGACAAATAGCTTAAAAACTATTGTGGTATTGAATATGTGATTATGCACTTTATCTCTTATTAAGTTGCTTGTTGTGCGATAACCATGTTCACTGGGGACGCCATCAACTATTCATTGTTGAATTTCATGTGAGTTGCTATGCATGTCCGTCTTGTCTGAAGTAAGAGCGATCTACCACCTTATGGTTAAGCATGCATATTGTTAGAGAAGAACATTGGGCCGCTAACTAAAGCCATGATCCATGGTGGAAGTTTCAGTTTTGGACATATATCCTCAATCTCAAATGAGAAAATTATTAATTGTTGTTACATGCTTATGCATAAAAGAGGAGTCCATTATCTGTTGTCTATGTTGTCCCGGTATGGATGTCTAAGTTGAAGAATAATCAATAGCGAGAAATCCAATGCGAGCTTTCTCCTTAGACCTTTGTACAGGCGGCATAGAGGTACCCCTTTGTGACACTTGGTTAAAACATGTGCATTGTGATGATCCGGTAGTCCAAGCTAATTAGGACAAGGTGCGGGCACTATTAGTACACTATGCATGAGGCTTGCAACTTATAAGATATAATTTACATGATACATATGCTTTATTACTACCGTTGACAAAATTGTTTCATGTTTTCAAAATCAAAGCTCTAGCACAAATATAGCAATCGATGCTTTTCCTCTATGGAGGACCATTCTTTTACTTTCATTGTTGAGTCAGTTCACCTATTTCTCTCCATCTCAAGAAGCAAACACTTGTGTGAACTGTGCATTGATTCCTACATATTTGCATATTGCATTTGTTATATTGCTTTGCATTGACAACTATCCATGAGATATACATGTTACAAGTTGAAAGCAACCGCTGAAACTTAATCTTCCATTGTGTTGCTTCAATGTCTCTACTATGAATTTATTGCTTTATGAGTTAACTTTTATGCAAGACTTATTGATGCTTGTATCGAAGTGCTATTCATGAAAAGTCTTTGCTTTATGATTCACTTGTTTACTCATGTCATTACCATTGTTTTGATCGCTGCATTCATTACATATGCTTTACAAATAGTATGATCAAGGTTATGATGGCATGTCACTCCAGAAATTATCTTTGTTATCGTTTTACCTGCTCGGGACGAGCAGAACTAAGCTTGGGGATGCTGATACATCTCCGACGTATCGATAATTTCTTGTGTTCCATGCCACATTATTGATGATATCTACATGTTTTATGCACACTTTATGTCATATTCGTGCATTTTCTGGAACTAACCTATTAACAAGATGCCGAAGTGCCAGTTCCTGTTTTCTGCTGTTTTTGGTTTCAGAAATCCTAGTAACGAAATATTCTCGGAATCGGACGAAATCAACGCCCAAGTTCCTATTTTACCCGGAAGCATCCAGAACACACGAGAACCACCAGGGAGGGGGCACAGGCCCACCAAACCCTAGGCCGGCGCGGCCAGGGGGGGGCCCGCGCCACCCTATGGTGTGGGCACCCCTTCGACCCTCTGACGCCGCCTCTTCGCCTATATAAAGCCCCTGGATCGAAAACCCTGAGACGTTCGACGAAAACCACAGAAACCTTCCAGAGCCGCCGCCATCGCGAGGCCAAGATGCGGGGACGGAGTCTCTGTTCCGGCACGCTGCCGGAGCGGGGAAGTGCCCCCGGAAGGCTTCTCCATCGACACCGCTGCCATCTCCATCGCCATCTTCATCACCGCTGCTGCTCCCATGAGGAGGGAGTAGTTCTCCATCGAGGCTCGGGGCTGTACCGGTAGCTATGTGGTTAATCTCTCTCCTATGTACCTCAATACAATGATCTCATGAGCTGCTTTACATGATTGAGATTCATATGAGTTTTGTATCACTACTATCTATGTGCTACTCTAGCAAAGTTATTAAAGTAGTTCTATTCCTCCTGCACGTGTGTAAAGGTGACAGTGTGTGCACCGTTAACTATTGCTATGATAATATTGATGTGATCTATTCCTCCTACATATGCATGAAGGTGACAGTGTGCATGCTATGCTAGTACTTGGTTTAGTCTTTTGATCTATCTTACACTAAAGGTTACTAAAATATGAGCATTATTGTGGAGCTTGTTAACTCCGGCATTGAGGGTTCGTGTAATCCTACGCAATGTGTTCATCATCCAACAAGAGTGTAGAGTATGCATTTATCTATTCTGTTATGTGATCAATGTTGAGAGTGTCCACTAGTGAAAGTGTAATCCCTAGGCCTTGTTCCTAAGTACTGCTATCGCTGCTTGTTTACTGTTTTACTACGTTACTACTGCTGCAATACTACCACCATCAACTACACGCCAGCAAGCTATTTTCTGGCACCGTTGCTACTGCTCATACTTATTCATACCACCTGTATTTCACTATCTCTTCGCCGAACTAGTGCACCTATTAGGTGTGTTGGGGACACAAGAGACTTCTTGCTTTGTGGTTGCAGGGTTGCATGAGAGGGATATCTTTGACCTCTTCCTCCCTGAGTTCGATAAACCTTGGGTGATCCACTTAAGGGAAAACTTGCTGCTGTTCTACAAACCTCTGCTCTTGGAGGCCCAACACTGTCTACAGGAAAGGAGGGGGAACGTAGACATCAGTCATATTCCTGCATTTTCTGGAACTAACCTATTAACAAGATGCCGAAGTGCCAGTTGCTATTTTCTGCTGTTTTTGGTTTCAGAAATCCTAGTAAGGAAATATTCTCGGAATTGGACGAAATCAACGCCCAGGGTCCTATTTTGCCACGAAGCTTCTAGAAGACCGAAGAGTCAACGAAGTGGGGCCACGAGGTGGCCAGGAGGGCAGGCGGCGCGGCCCTACCCTTGGCCGCGCCGCCCTATCTCCTGGGCCCCTCGCGACGCCCCCTGACCTACCCTTCCGCCTACTTAAAGCCTTCGTCACGAAACCCCCAGTACCGAGAGCCACGATACGGAAAACCTTCCAGAGATGCCGCCGCCGCCAATCCCATCTCGGGGGATTCAGGAGATCGCCTCCGGCACCCTGCCGGAGAGGGGATTCATCTCCCGGAGGACTCTACGCCGCCATGGTCGCCTCCGGAGTGATGTGTGAGTAGTTCACCCCTGGACTATGGGTCCATAGCAGTAGCTAGATGGTTGTCTTCTCCTCATTGTGCTTAATTGTCGGGTCTTGTGAGCTGCCGAACATGATCAAGATCATCTATCTGTAATTCTATATGTTGTGTTTGTTGGGATCCGATGAATAGAGAATACTATGTTATGTTGATTATCAATTCATGTCTATGTGTTGTTTATGATCTTGCATGCTCTCCGTTATTAGTAGAGGCTCTGGCCAAGTTTTTGCTAGTAACTCCAAGAGGGGGTATTTATGCTCGATAGTGGGTTCATGCCTCCGTGAATCTGGGGAAGTGACAGAAATCTCTAAGGTTATGGATGTGCTGTTGCCACTAGGGATAAAACATTGATGATATGTCCGAGGATGTAGTTATTGATTACATTACGCGCAATACTTAATGCAATTGTCTGTTGTTAGCAACTTAATACTGGAGGGGGTTCGGATGATAACCTGAAGGTGGACTTTTTAGGCATAGATGCATGCTGGATAGCGGTCTATGTACTTTGTCGTAATGCCCAATTAAATCTCACTATACTCATCATAATATGTATGTGCATGGTCATGCCCTCTTTATTTGTCAATTGCCCAACTGTAATTTGTTCACCCAACATGCTGTTTATCTTATGGGAGAGACACCTCTAGTGAACTGTGGACCCCGGTCCAATTCTCTTTACTGAAATACAATCTACTGCAATACTTGTTCTACTGTTCTTTGCAAACAATCATCATCCACACTATACATCTAATCCTTTGTTACAGCAAGCCGGTGAGATTGACAACCTCGCTGTTTCCTTGGGGCAAAGTACTTGGTTTGTGTTGTGCAGGTTCCACGTTGGCGCCGGAATCCCTGGTGTTGCGCCGCACTACATCTCGCCGCCATCAACCTTCAACGTGCTTCTTGGCTCCTACTGGTTCGATAAACCTTGGTTTCATACTGAGGGAAAACTTGTCGTTGTACGCATCACACCTTCCTCTTGGGGTTCCCAACGGACGCGTGTTGTACGCGTATCAATGCAATGCATGCAAGGTTTGAGCTCTCTCCGATGATACGACCCACTATCCTATCGAGCACAAACCTAGTCCTTGCGCATTCTTCTCGAGTCGGCAAGCTCCGTCTTCATACCCTTCATGATTGTACATGCCACCGTCTTCCTTCAACATACACGCCACCGTCTTCTTCCATCTTGTACGCATACCACCGTCTTCATCCATCTTCAACGTCGTCTTCTCTCTTCATCTTCTACGCCGTCTTCTCTCTTCATCTTCAACACCGTCTTTGTCTCTCTTCGACACCATCTTCATCATTGTACTCCATCTTCTCCATCTTACAACCTTGAGTCCAACACATAGCTATGGACTTGACCTAAGATCGATTCTCAATGTAACCGTTAGTCCATAGGGATTGTCATCAATTACCAAAACCACACATGGGGTAATGGACATGTTCTTACAATCTCCCCCATTTTGGTAATTGATGACAATCTCTTTGAGAGGGTTTAGATATGGAATTTAGCGAACAACCCAAGTTGAATATTTAGAAGAAACTCCCCCATAATATATGCATGTGTGAATGAACTTGAATTTCATTGCATATACCGGTAATTAAGGCCTAGCGGAGTATCCTCTAAATATTCAACCATGTGAAGCAACGAATGCAAGGCATGAAAGGCAAATGCTTAAGAACCAACAAAACAATTCCCTTAAACCCTCCAAACTTCTCCCCCATTGGCATCGATTGCCAAAATTGACGAAAGGTTTGGAAGGCCAATATAGTGAGCGTTCCTCCATAAGTTATGCATTTCTCATAATTGTGAGTGAAATCAAATGCACATATTCAATGACGAACATTAGGAGGAAATCAAACTATATTGAGGATCAAAGATTGCAAGAGGATGTGAAGGTGAGAAAGCTTCGACAAAAGAAGCAAGCAATCAATTAACCAACAATATGCTCTAAGTAATATGTGGAAGCTCGCCAAAGTTTGTGCACAAGATAAACAATTTTCATTGAAGCATAAGGTGCACAAGCATGGCATCATCAATCCCACAAGACCACTCAAAGCATGTGCCAAAATCAACTATGAGTGCTTGAAGATGCAAATAGTATAAAATGAGCACTCATAACCATAATCTTTGTGGAGTCATCAGCAAGTCAAATAAGAATGAAGGAATAGACTCCAACAAAGAGGGATATCAAAAGATATGCACCATCTCTTATGTATATAAGTTTCTCTAAGTGGACAACATCACGAAGACATTTGTCCACGAAGAAACATGCACACACAAGATAGGTACAAGAGAGATAGAGCAAGATATCCAAAACAAGCATGCTCAAGGACTTATCTCATTTTAAGAATCTAAACCAAATATAGGAAATGAGATAACCCACTCCCAAAGAGAGCAAGGTTCCAAATAAACCAAACCCTCAACACTTTTCATGATGGCACAAGAGTACCGAAAAGAAAAGGTTTGTCTTCCAAGGTCAAATTCTTGAAACAAAGGGAGTGTTCTAGCAAACATAGGAGAGCTCCCCCAAAATTAGAGCACCATTTAGAATTTTGCATTTGTATACAAAATGCACAAATGCGGGATTTGCTCAATCATGTTTGTCAAAACACCAACAAGGTTCAAGAGAAATAAGGAGATCCAAAAGAAGCGAGGAAGACAAATGGGAGTCTAACCCACAAGGACAAATTCTTGGCAAGAAATGAAGCAATTGAGCACATGAGCCAAGTGTGAGGATGATCCGGAACAATACTACACAATTTATTACCAATTGTCAAAGGACAAGAGGTGTATAGGAAATATCCATATGGTAGTTTGTGAGTATGTCCAAGATCATCTTTACAACTAAGAAAGCAAATGGCAAAGTGGGATTTGTTTGAGCACACATGTCACATAGGAACAAGATAATCTATAATATCAACTCTATGTGACACAACCTCAAATGTTCACATTTTCTAGGCTTGTAAAATGCACACGGCACAATACTCCCCCATAATGTGATAAAGACATTTTTCGTGCAAGAGGCAAATAAGAACCAAGTGAGATAATTAATGGACATTATAGGATTTTAATTCATCATGTCGCACATTTTAGGATTGTGAAATGCACAAGGCATATCACTCCCCCAAAATGGGACAGTCCTTTAATTTCTCACATGAGCCAACAACTAAGATATGAACAAGATGCAATAGGCTCAACAAAGAACAATTGTACATGATGTGCCACCCAACATATATAAGAAGCAAGATAAGCAAGTAGGAAGCACAATCATACACAATCACATGCAAGGTACAAAACCAACACATGCAAAAGGGGAGCGAGTAACTTTTCAATGTAAAGGAGTTGAGGACTCGTTACCGCAAGGAGGTGCATGGATAAAGAATGAAAGGAATACAACTTGACTTGAGAATGATGAAGATCCCCTAAGTCTTTATGAGCTAGTCAAGCCTCCATGCCCTCCACTTGTACCTATTGATCAAGTTTTGGCTTGTTGGTCCCCAACTAAGTTGGGTCCTAAGAAGTTAGTCAGAATAGGCTTGGCAACCCAAATGGTTCTTTTTGCGAAACCACTTTGAGTGCCAACATATTTGGCAAACACATCGTCAACCTTATCCTTATGTAGAGAGTAAGCACCATGGATCAAGATAGGGTTGGATGAGTTACCACTAGTGCAAAAGGAGGAGATGTGGCCCTTCTCACGGCATATGTAGCATCTTCTTCTCCTCCCCTTCTTCTCACTTGATTTCTCCGCAATGGGAGCCTTGGCTTGATCCTTCTCGGGTAGCGGCCCTTCTTCAAGTTGAGGTAGACCTTGAGCTTGGCCTTGAGGTAGACCATGAGCTCCATCTTGAGGCCGCTTCCCTTGTTTCTTCACACCAAGTGGCTTCTTCTTCAAGGGGCACAATCTAACATGATGCCCTTCAATCTTGCACTTGAAGCACACAATCTTGGCGGGGTCCTTCACATGCCCTTGGCCCTTCTTCCGCTTGTGCGAGGTGGACTTGTTCTTGTTGTTGGAGTTGAATCCAAGTCCACTCTTGTCATTGGGGAATTGCTTCCCCTCATGACCCTTTACCAAGTCCTTCTTCAAAGAAGTGACTTAGGCCTCTAGCTCTTCGATTTCCCCTACATGGTTAGTAACAACACAAGTATTAGAGGAAGTGGAAGCTTTATTGTTAGAGCAACAAGGCAAGGTATGTAATTCACCACAAGATATAGCAATAGCATGGGTGGGTGATTTACTAGCACTAGCACATGGAATTGTAGAACAAAGCATAGAAGGTAGTTACCACAAGATAAGTCAATAGCATGAGTGGGTGAACTAAAAGCACTAGCACATGACAAAATAGCATTTTGAGAGGTAGTGCTAGTACTCTCATGAGGTACACAAGATTTTACCTTTGTCATGATAGCCTCATGGGCTAACTTTAGCAAATTATGAGAGACTAGAAGATCATCATGGGAGCTAGAAAGCTTTCCATAGTTCTCTTCCAATTTCTCATAATTGCTTGTTAGCAAAGCAAGTTGAGCCCTTAGCTCAACATTCTCCTTCAAGATGGAGGCTTCACAAGAGGTAGAGTTAGTAGCACAAGCATTATCAATCATAGCACAAGGAGAAGGCAACTTAGCAAGCTCTATTAGGTTGAGAGCTTTAAATTGCTCATGTGACTCGGTGAGTTTGATGAGCTCACTCTCAATAGCCCTAGAGCTACCTTTGAGAAGATCAAAATCCTCAAGGAGTTTATCACGAGCAATTTCTAGCTCAACATTTTTAGTTCAAAAATTTTGTGCCACCTCTAAAGCACTATCACGAGATTCCCTTTCCATAAGTATCCTTATAGCAAAGTTCTCTTCAAGAGTTTCTTTGGTGGCTTTTTGTTTTTTAAGAGCTTTACTAAGAGTTGCAATCTCGTTTGCATACTCGCGCTCATGCTCTTCCATTTTCTCAATACGTTTTGTGCTCTCAATGGCAAAATCGAAGATTTTCATGAAGTTAGAGCGAACAAATTTCTTCTTAGGAAGAGCATGAAAAACTGACTCTCCCAACTTGTTTAAGGAAGCAACATTAAGTCCTTCCATATCATCATCCTCATCATCACTAGATAGATAGGGTTCCAAGGAAGGAGATACCTTAGAAGCCTTAGCCATAAGGCAAGTGTAGGAACCGTGCGATGATGAAGAAGATGAACTACTTGAAGCTCCATCCAAGATCTTGTCTTGGCCCATAGTATCTTTGGTTTCCTCTACATTGTTAGTCACACAAATACTAGAGGAAAGCAAAGTATCTTCATTATGGCAACAAGACAAGAGAAGCATATCATCATGGGATGAAGATATGCAAGGACTATCAACACTAGCATGTAAATCATTTATAGTGCTACAAGTGTTAAAGTCCAAAGATGAGACATTGCAATGGGATAGAGATGAAGAATCATCAAGAGAGCGCTCACCATCAACAATGCAATGTTCATCACCACTCACCATACCATTACCTTGTGTCTTACTGACATAGGCATCCCAAATGGGCCTGCCGAAGATAGTACCCGGGGTTTACTGAAGGCCCACTACCCGAAGAATAAGAAGATTCGGGAGCCCAAGATATACCAAGGAAAGTCAAGAGTTGTAATAGGAAGTGTTATTTGTAATCTGGCGGGATGAGTTAGAAACCGTCCCGGACTCTGTAACTTGTATAGCACGAATCCCTCGGCTCTACCTCCTATATAAAGGGGGAGCCGAGGGACGAAGAAATAATCGAATCATTGTCTACAAACCCTAGTTTTCATAATCGTCGAGTACTTTTCGGCTGAAACCTTCGAGATCTACTTACCCTCTACTTCCAACTAAACCCTAGCCTACAATCCATAGGCATTGACAAGTTGATACCTTGTCAATTGGCGCCGTCTGTGGGAACTAGAGGCGTAAGGATCTGATCTCGATGGCACGTTCAAGATCTTCGACATCGTCAACCGCAAGCAACACAATGGATCGAGGTAAACAGATCGCTGCTGGTCTTGTCGATTTTGTTCCTCACCCACCCTCCCGTTTGGATGCATATGCGTATCTGGCGGAGCCCATGGAGATGACGTTCGGAAGGTTTCACTTTCGCGTCGAGAAGGAAGGATCGTATCGTGTCGAGATTCCGGTTTCGTCGGGATCGTCGGCGGTCGATTCTGATTTTTCAAGCTATGCATCGTCAACCGAGTCAGGAGAAGAAGAAACTTCGGCGACACGCTACTTCAGCACCAGAGCAAGAGAGAAACTCGCCAAGATCTTCAACGACATGTCATTTGAGTCATCTGCGGACTCGTATATAAGCGATGGCTCAAGCGATGTCGACAGTCACGACTTCATCGACAAATCTCTCACAGTGGGCAAGGTCTTCATCAATCTCAACGATGATGTCACCAAACCCAACATAGATCTGAGTACAAAGTATCATCAGATTTATGCCATTGAAGATCAAGAGGAAACATCTGAGGCTTTCGACAGTTTGGGAAATCCATACGTCGATCCCTCCAATCTGCGCCAAGGCCTGGGCAACAAATACGTCGGGCCAGAGCCGCGAGATAGAGTTCAACTTTCGCAAGCAGCGTGGGATAGAGCCGCGAGAGCTATGAACGGTACAGAACCAATGGCTACCACGGCCACACCAGAGGAATTACAAGCATATCAATATAGGCTCGCACGAGCTGCCAGGGAATTGGAAAAACAGACAGCTGAGTTGAACAGGAGAAAGGAGGCAGCTTCTGCATCCAGCAGGAGAAGGGCAGATCTAAGCCGACAATCTAGAACTACGGGTGATAGCCACCGGGAGGCGCGGAACAGAGCAAGATCAAGGCTGCAACACATACCCGAAGCAGAAAGAGAGCACTTGGTCCAAAACCTTGACATGTCCTTTATGTCGATAGATACAAGAGGAAACATCATCCCTAAGACACCAGAGGCTGGGTATATGGCAACACATGCTTTTATCCTTGCATCTAAACCACCTCCAGGTGATCCAAGGGAAACACTGTACAATATGGCGGTAGCAGGAGTTGGAGCTATGGGGACAGCGTTTGTATCAACGCCTCCCGAAGGAGCAGCAAGGCAAAATAGTCCACGACCTGCAGCAGCAACAGCGGCAGCACCTGAAGGACCAAGTGGAGCAAGAGGCACAGCAGCACAAGCAAGGGTCGACAGAGCGCGGCAAAGCAGAAGGGATCATCGGCAATCTCCAGAACTTAATGACGAGGATATGTGCGGCTTACCATGCTTTACGAGGAGAGTCCGAAAAACTCGAGTCCCCTCAGGATTCAAGTTACCCGATAATTTCAAAAAGTTCGACGGCCTCCAAGATCCAGAGGATTGGCTAGTCGACTATCTGGAGACGGTGAAGCTGACAGGAGGAACCAGGGCAACAGCTATGCAAAGCATCCAGGTACATTTAAGTGGAGCCGCACGATCTTGGATAAAGAAACTCGCTCCAGGATCCATCGACAGCTGGGAAAGTTTCGAGGATGTGTTCGTCAAGAACTTCAGATCCACGTGCAAAAAACCCGCGTCGTTAGAGGAGTTGAGAGCATGTCGACAAAAGCCAGATGAGCCAATGAGAAAGTACATCCAAAGGTGGAATATCATCAAAAACTCGGCAGAAAATATATCTGACGAGAGAGCAATAGATGCGTTTGTCGCAGGAGTCAGGCGTGGAGATTTTGTCGAGGACTTGGGAAGGACCAATCCAAAGACAGTATCCGCGTTAATGGAGATAGCAAATAAATGGGCAGATGGAGAAGACGCTGTCCACAACAAATGGCACAGGTCGCCAGAGGAGGACCGTGGTCGAAACTATCAACCGAGGCAAAGATTTCCTCGGCAGTACCAGAACTACGACGCTCCAGGACAAATTTCGGTAGGATTTCGGACAAATACAGGAGGAAGCAATAGAGATGATTACCAGAGAAGCAATGAACAGCGAGGTGATAACAGGGATGATTCACGCAACAGGCAAAATAGCGGGCCTAGGTTCCCAAGGCCTTTCGTGTCCCCTGAAGAGATGATGAATGGACCGTGCCAGATGCATTTTTTCCTCGACAGCAACGGTAAAAGACAGTCAGGGCACTTGCAGAAAGATTGTCAAAATTTTTAAGCAATGTTGCGGTATGCAGAGAACGCTAATGCGCGGGCAGCACAGAGAAATCCTCGAGAACCCAGAAGCGAGATTCACTTGCCGCCTCCTCCCGCGATTACAGACGACAATCGGCATCAGCTCAGAATAGCGGCAGCACCTCCACCACCACCTTATGTTGATCCTAACTCCAACGGAGCAGTGTCGATGATTCAGAAAGGAAGGCCGTCCAATAGAGCTCAGAAAGTAATCTCACGACAGTGTTTATGGCGGAGAAAATGCCTCCACCAACGATTGAGTACCTTAATTGGTCGGGACAAGATATCGGCTTCACAATAGCAGATCATCCGCAGCAAGTTCCTCGACCAGGGCAGTCAGCACTTATTCTCGCCGGCGGTTATCGCGGGATTTGATGTCTCTCGAGTGTTCATAGACGGCGGCAGCAGCTTAAACCTTATGTATGCAGATACATTGAGGAAGATGAACATATCCTTAGCAAACTTGAAACCAACAGACACAAGGTTCCACGGCATCACACCGGAGAAACCAAGTTATCCATTGGGAAAGATCAATCTCGACGTTCAGTTTGGGACCCGAGAAAATTATAGAATCGAGAGGCTCGAATTTGAAGTCGTGGATTTTCCGTCGCAATACCACGCTCTGTTGGGACGACCAGCATATGCTAGATTTATGGCAGTGCCACACTATACATACCTGTTGTGGAGGATGCCTGGACCAAAGGGACCAATCACAGTCAAAGGAAGCTTTGCCTTAGCCGATAAGTGCGACAAGGATTTTCACCGGTTGTCAGAAACCTTCGGGATGCAAGCTGAGTACTTGGCGTCAAAAAGCATGACTGATTACGACGTATTGCCAGACGTTGGAAGGCCAAACAAAGAATCAACTTTCATCGAGAAAAATTCAAAAGAGGTGCAGATTCACCCGACAGACCCGAAAAAGACGACATCTATCGCAAACGACATGGATATCGCATAGGAAAGCGCGCTCGTCGAGTTCCTCCGTGAGCACTGGAAAATCTTCGCATGGTGTCCAGCTGACATGCCAGGAGTACCCAGGGAACTTGCCGAGCACCACCTAAACTTGGATCCACTAGCGAGACCAATCAAACAACCTTTGCGGCGTTTTTCGGAACCAAACCGCAAAGCCATGCTGTCAGAAATCAATCGACTACAAGAAGCTGGTTTTATCAAAGAGATATTCACAGAAGCCACATGGGTAGCAAATCCTGTGCTGGTGCCGAAGAAAAACACTAAGGTCCTTCGCATGTGCGTCGACTTTACGTGTCTCAATAAACATTGTCCAAAGGATCACTTTCCCCTCCCGAGGATCGATCAAATTATCGACTCCACGGCTGGATGTGAACGTCTTTCCTTCCTGGATGCATATTCTGGTTATAACCAGATCAGATTGAAAGAAGAAGATGAAGTAAAGACCGCGTTTATTACACCTTACGGCGTGTTTTGCTACAGAACAATGCCCTTTGGTCTAAAAAATGCGGGAGCAACATATCAGAGGATGATGCAGAAGTGTTTGGCGACACAGATTGGGAAGAACGTGCAAGTATACATCGATGATGTCGTCATAACATCAAAAAAGGGGGCAACGCTGATCGAGGATCTCAAGGAAACCTTCGACAACCTTGATAAGTTCTGCCTCAAACTGAACCCGACTTAAGAAGTGTTCTTTCGGCGTCCCACAGGAGAACTTCTGGGGTTTCTAGTTTCAGCAAGAGGGATCGAAGCAAATCCCGATAAAATACAAGCTATCGTAACAATGAGGAAGCCAACAAAGTTGAAAGAAATACAACAGCTAACTGGGCGAGTCGCAGCTTTGAGCAGATTCGTCGCTAGGCTGGGTGAAAAAGCGTTACCATTCTACGCTCTGATAAAGCAAGGAGATAAATTCATTCCAATGGAACAAAGAAGCCGACAGAGCTCTCGAGGATTTAAAGCGCACAATCTCGACACCACCAATTTTGGTGGCGCCAAAAGAAAGGGAACCTCTCCTGCTGTATATCGCAGCCACGCCCCAAGTGGTGAGCACGGTGCTAGTTGTCGAAAGAGAAGAAGAAGGAAAACTCCACGGCGTGCAAAGGCCAGTATACTTCGTTAGCGAAGTTTTATCACCCTCAAAACAAAGGTACCCTCAGTACCAAAAGATAGCATATGGAGTGTTCACAACAGCACGAAAATTACGCCACTATTTTTCGGCACACCCGATCATAGTGGTCAATGAAGCTCCCTTGTCAAATATATTGAATAACCCAGAAGCTACGGGTCGTGTCTCCCTTTGGGGAATAGAACTTTCCCCTCGGGACATCACATATGAAAAAAGAAAAGCAATCAAGTCGCAAATACTGCCGGACTTCATCGCAGAGTGGATGGAGTTACAAAACACAGGACCCCCAGACTTATCGAGAACCTGGACCATGAACTTTGATGGGTCCAAGAGACTAGAAGGGGCTGGCGCAGGAGTAGTACTCATATCACCTGAAGGCGACAAGTTGAAGTACATCCTTCGGATGACGTTCCCTAACGCATCTAACAATGAAGCAGAATATGAGGCTCTCATACACGGGATGAAGATGGCGAAAGCCTGCGGTGCAACTCGACTAAAAATCTTTGGCGACTCACAGTTGGTGGCTCAGCAAGTTATGAACCAATGTGACGCAGTCAATGATAGCATGATGGCATACAAGGAGGTGTACAACGAGCTCGAGAAGTTGTTCGATGGATGCGAAGTAAATCATATTAGTAGATTGAGCAACGACGAAGCCGACGTTCTTGCAAACATCTGGTCGCAATGCCTTGCAGTCCCGCCAGGTGTATTCTGGGAAGAGATAACAGAAAGATCCACTAAGTCGACAAAATCAAAAAAGAAGGAGAAGAAATCCTCGGGGGCTACCAAGGAAAAGCAAGAGGAAGAAGAAGAAGATCAGGACCTGGTCATGGTGATACAGATACCGTGGATGCAGCCGTACATATCATACATCCTCGTGGAAAGAAATACCCGACGATCCAGTTGAGGCAAGGCGAGTAATTCGACGCTCCAAAGCTTTCACGGTGGTCAAAGGAGAATTATATAAACGAAGTATTTCAGGCGTCTTGCAAAGGTGTGTCACACCCGAAGAAGGAAGAATAATTCTGAAGGATGTACACGAAGGAATATGTGGCCACCACGCAAGTAGTCGAGCTATTGCAGCCAAGGTTTTTCGGGCAGGATTCTACTGGTTGACAGCAATCGAGGACGCCAAGGACATAGTAAGAACTTGCGACGCGTGTCAAAGGTTCGCCGCAAAACCTCATTCTCCAGCAGCAGAGCTAGCACCAATACCATTGTCATGGCCCTTTGCTCAATGGGGACTTGATATGGTGGGCAAGTTACACAAATCCTGGCCAGGAGGAAAGGAGTATATGCTAGTAGCTGTCGACAAATTTACAAAGTGGATAGAAGCAAAGCCGATAAATTCACCAGACGGAGCATCCGCAGTAAAATTCATAAAAGGCCTCGTTTTCAGATTTGGAGTGCCCCACAGCATCGTCACAGACAACGGCAGTAACTTCACATCCCACGAATTCAAGGATTATTGCGAAGAGGTGGGTATCAAGTTGCACTTTGCGTCAGTTGCACATCCTCAAACCAATGGGCAAGTCGAGAAAGCCAATGGCATCATCTGCAATGGCATCAAGAAACGCTTGTTAGGACCACTGGAAAAAGCTCGGCATACCTGGCCAGAAGAATTACCAAGTGTGTTGTGGAGCATCCGAACAACACCAAACACAAGAACACAGAAACTCCGTTTTTCTTGGTTCATGGAGCAGAAGCAGTACTACCAATCGAGATAGAGCACAACTCTCCACGCGTCGTCGAATATGACGAAGAAGTGTCGAGAAAAGCGCTAGAAGACGACGTCGACGCACTTGATGAAGCTCGAGATGAAGTATTATCTCGGGTAACCAAATACCAACAGGACTTGAAGAATTACCACAGTCGACGTTTGCGGCCAAGATCTTTTCAGGTGGGAGACCTAGTTCTTCGGCTCACGCAAAAAAGTCATGAAAAACTCGAGTCACCATGGCTTGGCCCTTACATTGTCACGGAAGTAATCGGAGGAGGAGCATACAGGATAAAGGACAAGAAGACAGGGGTGGAGGAGCCAAACCCCTGGAACGTGGCGCAACTCAGGCGGTTCTACGCCTAGAGTCGAAATATAGTCCTTGTAAAACTTCAATGTACTGAAACGCCCGCGAGTTTTCAGACGCACTCTTTTCCTTTTTCGGGGCACCGAGTGGGGCCGGAGAAGGTTTTTAATGAGGCGGGCTCGCGGTGCTGCAATATAATAAAGATAGTGTCAATATACCTTTCTCTTTATCGACATGTTCAAAGTCTTCGCTCCGACAAATTTCAATATAGTTCATCAAAAAAGAAAAACCTTGCCTTGGTATTAAAATACCTCGTGAGTCAGTAAAAATACAAAATAGTACTCAATAAAGAAGCTCGGGGGCTCATATCCGACATAAATACATAAATGCCTTGGTTCAAAACCTCGCAATATGCAAATACAGTAAAGAGTCACCGAAATACTCGGGGGCTAGACAAACATACAAATATAATGATTGCTTCACAATATAATCACAGTCATGGGTCACAAAGAAGAATTATCTACAGGAGGAAAATAACTAGTCTTGATTCAGTATGTCATCAAGGGTAACTCTGTTTTCTTCAGGAGCAGCGCCAAGAAAATCGGCATAGTGACCATCGGCAAAAAAGTCGGCGTCCATCCGAAGAAGGTCTTCAATCATTTCTTCGGCTATAGGCGAAACCTTCGTGTTAATTCGGTCAATACCAACTCTTCGACGTTTTACCTTCTGATGAACCTTCGCGACAACTTGGGTAAGGTCAAGATTTGAGTGGCAGATCTGGAGCATGATAAGAGCAAATGCGCGCCGGCTACCAATTGAGCTTTGACAAAATCATGGATACTGCGAGCATCCTTGAATCTTTCCATCAATTCAGGAAGAGTTTTTGGTTGAATGTTCCGAGGAAACATGGAGTTATAAACCATGGACAAGGTCTTGGTACAGAAGTCAAGGAAATCATGAGTTTGAGAGGTGCGATCCTGAAATCCGACAATTTGGCGGGTCCTCTCTGGGGTAGCCCAAAACAAAGAACCATGGTCCAGGGAAAGGTTAACAAGGAGGTTCGTCCTAGCATTTACCCTCTCTTCCTCGGCAGCAGCATCAGTAAAGGAACCTATCAAAACAACGAAGTAGAAACCTTTAAGAGACATAGCATGAAGATGAAAGATATCGGAGGATGAAACAAGCATACCCGACATATCTGCGCTGGCTTCATTCATCAATTCGAGCATGAAATTTTCTCGAGTAGTCGCCTTTTCAGCCTCGGAAGCAGCAATTTCCTTAGCAGCCACGGCCTCGCGAGCTTGCTGAAGAGCAACTTTTTCGGCTTCAGATGACTTACGAGATTGCTCCATCATCACAAGTGTTTGCTTCTTCGCATACTGAAGTTGCTGTCGAAGTTCATCCAGTTCTTGCGACAACGTATCGTCGACAGGTGCAGTATCAGCAAAAGCTCTCCTCGCGCGAGAAGAAGAAGGCGAAACATTGGAAAGAGCGGAAGATGGAGTATAGTTATCAAATATCAACTGAAATTTAAACAAGACAACATCAAACAACAAGCAAAGACAGAGGTTTCATTAATCTCTTGGAATAATTACAAGGGTATTACAGTGGAGCTAAGGAAGTACGTGTCGCCAAATGACTACTTTGGCGACAAGAGCAAAAGAAACAGAAAGAAAAACAGAGACATGCAACTAGACCTCCGGCCTTGACGAGCTAGGAGTCGACGCTGGTTTAATCCCGAGATAGGCCAAGATCTTCTTTGTGTTGGGCTTGGCTGCCTTAATCAGCGACTTCCACCTTGATTGTTCTATCTGCTCGGTGTCGCCAACTTTCATCCAGTCAATAGTCTGTTGACTGTCAGCAACCAACGCGACAGTGTTCTCAACGGCAACCTTCATATTTTCTTGACGCATCTTCAGTCCAAGGTCTTCCGGTGAATTGAACATCTTGGCAAGGTTAAGGAAAGTTGCAGGCTCCTCTTTCTTCGGGAAGAAGTAGGGGAACAATGCCGACAATACTGCGTTAGCATTCGACACACCTTCACGAATCTCGGACCCATGAAGCTCCAGATAGGAAAGTGCGTCAAGGAGCGGGTCATCGACAGGATTCGTCAGATCAAAATCCTGGTTTGTTTGGGCTGTCAAGAAAACAAAGCATTAGTCAAAAGACAAGAAACAACGATTCTCATAAAAATAGAAGGGATCAGCAAAATTACTGAAAGTGCGGCGACTTTGAGTTTTCAGGCGCTTGAGGATTCCTTGTTCACGAGAAGCTTGCGCAGCTTTGTGCTCGTTTAAGGCAGATGTAGCATCCTCAAGTTTTTTCTGCAGTTCCTCGACACCAGCAGCTTTTGCCTTGGCTTCATCAGCTTCGGCCTTGGCTTCGCTAGCAGCGAGTTCGGCTTTCTTGCGAGCCGCCTCACTTTGCTCAAGTTTTTGAGCAAGTGCGTCGGCACGTTCGTTGGCCTCTGCAAGTTTCTCTGTCGAGATATGAAAAAGAGAGAGAAGAAAGATCAAAAATCGCGACAAACAACAGGAGCAAAAAGCCAAGGAAAAACGGCAAGCATAGAAGTCGTTACCTTCGGCTCTGTTCGCATATTCACGGTACCCAATAAATTGGGATCCGATGCGGAGAAGATCTTTGATCATGGGCTGTTCAAGACGAACACAGCAAGAGAAACATCGGCATGAAAAAGAGCGAGAAGGCGTGAAAAAAGCAAAATAAAAAATATAGATATCGACAAACTTACATCATCTAAGAGTAGAGTCGACGAACTGCCCAACTGAGGGGCAGGTTCAACAATCTTTTCAACCCTTGACCTTTTTGGTGAAGGAGCAAGGGGGCTTGATGGTGGAGTAGTGGTGACGACATTTTGTTGAGGAGGCGAAGATTCTTCTCCTTCAACTAGTGTGTCTGAGGCAAGTACAGTGCGTGACGTGCTCGTTCGAGGAGCTACATCAACAGTTGGTACTTCTTCCTCGTCATCACTGTTGATCAAAAAATCGGCAGCATAAAAAACAAGACAAGATAAATATTTCGAGTACAAAAAGAGGGAGAAGTAAAGACGACTTACGAGCTGACGAGGGATTCAATATAAGGATCATAAGCTGCCTTCGGATGGGAAGGAACAACTTCTTCAGCCTTAGAGGTGCCAGAATCCTCGGCATCATTCCTTTTCCTTTTGTTCCTTGGGGAAACAGCAGGAGGAAGGGATTGTGTCGACTCACTGGCTTCAGACTCAATTTCTTTTTCACGGGAAGCCGCAGATTTGTGAGAACCCGCGACTTCACTTTCGGGAATAGCAGAACCTTGAGTATCTTCGGCAATGATAGCCTGTTCTTCGACTTCTCCACCCTCAGGAAGAGGAGGAAGGGAAGTCATAGTAGGATGGTTCTGTAAAAAATAGTGACAAAAGGAAAATTAAAGAAATGACAATACAATGAGGTGCAGAGAAAGTGCGGAACAAGATAAAAACTCGGGAAGACAAAATACCTCGGGGAGTGGATTGGCGGAGCTGTATGGTTCCACGCGACAAGAGGAAGGAATAGGGTCCTTGCCCAGGCGAGAAAGTCTTCGAATCAACTTCTCCAAGTCCTTTGAGGAAAGATCACTGGAGATTCTGTTGGCGTCGTTTTCGCCAGAGTACGTCCAAAGGGGATTTTTGCGAGCCTGAAGAGGCTGCACTCTAATCCTAAGGAAGTAGGCAGTGATTTGAACACCAGATAGCTCTTTGCCTCGAGTGTTTTGAAGCTGATGAATACGAGACATGAGTGCCTCTGTCGCCTTTTTCTCTTCTTCGGAAGCTTCGGCATCCCAGGAGCGGCGACGCTGAATTCTGGCACTTCCGTCGAAAGGAATTATGTTGTGTTCAACAGAGTTGGCGCTTTCTTCGTGAATGTAGAGCCACTTTTTGCGCCATCCTTGGACAGAATCAGGAAATTTGACGTCGAAGTAATCGACATCAGTACGAACACAGATAACAACGCCACCTATGTTATAAGTGACGTTGTGGGAGCCATTGCGGCGGAGGCAGAAAATGCGTTTCCACAGAGCCCAATTGGGAGGGATTCCGAGGAAGCATTCGCAAAGTGTGATGAAAATAGAAATGTGAAGGATGGAATTGGGGGTCAACTGGTGCAGTTGAATCCCATAAACGAAAAGAAGGCCGCGGAGGAAATCGTGAATTGGGGTCGAAAGGCCGCGGATGAGGTGATCAACAAAACTAACCCGGTACTCCATTGGAGGCTTGGGGTAGCTTTCTTCGCTGGGAAAGCGGATGGCGTCTTCCTTCTTCATGAGGCCAAGCCTCTTCAGCATGTTGATGTCCTGGTTGGAGATTTTAGATCTCTCCCACTCAAGATCCTCGGCGGCCATCTTGGATTCCGGAGTACTGTGGCGAGTGAGTCGCGTGCGCGGTGGCATCAACGGCAATGGGCAGAGCAATGCTCGTAAGTGCGGAAGATCAGAGAGAGTTGGGCGCAGGGGAAGCTTTTGCGAAGAGGAACAGATGAGCGGCGCAAGCGAGGGGATGAACGGAGGTTGAAGAAAGGTTTATATAAGAATCGGGTGAAGCAGTGTGCCGTTGGATGAAGAAATCGTGTGGTGCAAAAGATCTCCTAGATACAAGGGTAAAAAGGTATTTTTACTGAGATAGACGTTACCGTACGTGCGCCAGAAAAAGCGGAGGACGTGTGTCCCCCACTTGCCCGACGTGTCAACATGGTACAAACAATGGACCCACAAGGCAGAAAAATCAAGACTACTAACAGGGATGAAGCATTTTTCATTAAGGGAAGAATGTCGACAAGAAAAATAAAATAAAAAGATTGGCGACAGGAGGAATTATTAAATACTTTGGGAGCCTTTGATCAAATACAAGTTTTTGCCCAAACGCTCGGGGGCTACTTTGACAAAAAGTAAAATTTCGAGTATGGCAATATAGAAATTGCGGGAGCCTACAACCAAGCACAAGTCCTTGGCTGTAGCCTCGGGGGCTACTCCCATCGGGAGCGCTGTTCGCGCACCCGAGAGATAAAAAAAGAAAGAAGAAGAAAGAGATCATATTGGGAAATAATGACAATATAGCGACAAGGTGGACTAAAATGTTGAGCCTACAACCAAGCACAAGTTCTTGGTTGTAGCCTCGGGGGCTACTCCCATCGGGAACGCTGTTCGCGTGCCCGATGGAATTAACAAAGGAAAAATAGAAAAGCAAGAGAGTATATTTCGAGTTATAATTAACTCTACATATACTCCCATCGGGAGAGCAATATAAGTCATATTTGACTCGATAAAATGTGCCATTCCAACAGCCGGAAAAGCACTCGACAATATATTCTCAGAACGCCGAAGTTGCGATCAATTTCTGAATGCCGCAAATTTGCGAAGGTAAGACCCCAGATCCGTTCTGCTGGGCGTGGCATCGCCGAAGACTGCGCTCTGCTACTTTTATCCGTATCAACAGATACGAAGAAAAATCCTAACGGACGCGTTAGGTATCCGATAAATTTGACTGGGACTCGACAGAATGGTAAGACCTTAAGCGGCACCTGTCGAAGTTTACACCAGTATCCCGAGATCATGTCCAGGGACGTGATTTTGAAGTAGGTTTTTGCGGATTGCCACTAGAGCAGTTAACTAGTACCTGATCCGTCAGATGAACTAGCCCCAACTACCATTATCCCTGTACAATATAGAATTTTATGTGAAGAAATATAAAAAAAGTTAAAGCTTTCGAGTAAAAATAAACAGTGGAGATTTTCCCTGATTCTACGATTCAAGCAAAATCTCGGGGGCTACTGACATAGGCATCCCAAATGGGCCTGCCGAAGATAGTACCCGGGGTTTACTGAAGGCCCACTACCCGAAGAATAAGAAGATTCGGGAGCCCAAGATATACCAAGGAAAGTCAAGAGTTGTAATAGGAAGTGTTATTTGTAATCTGGCGGGATGAGTTAGAAACCGTCCCGGACTCTGTAACTTGTATAGCACGAATCCCTCGGCTCTACCTCCTATATAAAGGGGGAGCCGAGGGACGAAGAAATAATCGAATCATTGTCTACAAACCCTAGTTTTCATAATCGTCGAGTACTTTTCGGCTGAAACCTTCGAGATCTACTTACCCTCTACTTCCAACTAAACCCTAGCCTACAATCCATAGGCATTGACAAGTTGATACCTTGTCACTTACCACACGTTGGTGAAGTGGAAGGAGCGTGATCATCCTCAATGGTCTTGGATCCACCATATGTATCTCGAAGCTTTGTCCAAACCTCATGAGCACTCCGGAAAGGCGCAATGGAGGAAATCACTACATGACTCACAACACGGCAAAGCACTTTAGTAGCTTGAGCATCTAGATAAGAGTTTTTCTTCTCCTCAAAAGTTGGATTTTGTGGATGTCAACACCCGGATTTTTAAGTCCGAATGCCTATTATGTCATACATCGCAATCCCAGGAATATTGTTGTTGCGAGGCATAATAGTTAAGTATCACAGTCATCATTCATTACAAACCATAAGTCTTACAAATTTGGAATCACATGATCCATATTACATGAATAGTTGATCTATTGATCAACGAACAATCACAAGTTCATAGTTCAACATAGCGGAAGCGTAAGATACAAGGACTCTCTAGTCCACAGGCCAACGCTTGACGTCGGAAGACTCCTAGTTGTCGTAGGCGTCCTGCTGGTCGTCTCCTTGTTCATCTTCATACTCTGGCCATTTGAATAGCCAGGGACAAAGCCGTGAGTACTTTAAGTACTCGCAAACTAATACTAATGTAAGTGCTAGACATTCTAGTATGGTGTGCTAAGCTCTAGTTTATTTGCATAAAGCTAGTTTCAGTTCACAAAGTTTGAGAAAAAGCATATTCAGGTGCTAACTAACTCAAGTGGGAACATTAGTGTCATTCCCACCATTCAAGTGGTGATTTCAATTCAATTCACCACAAGTCATTTCACCATCATCTTTCAACATCATTTTCAAAGATATGACATCGGAAACTGTATGGCCTTTCCAACCGTCCGTAACCGTGGACGCGGCTATTCGAATAGGTTTACACTCTGCAGAGGTTGCACACTTGTGCCACAACATTTGATTTCATCCGTCGGGATTACCCCGAATCATCGTAACACAGTACGCGGATCATCAACCATAACCTTTCACTTACGAATCCTAGTATGAGCACCTCTCCCCATGAGCTTGGCCTCCCAGTGAAGACCAACTATCAACCTGGGAACTGCACAGGGCTTGGCCGTACAATTCACCTCAATTTCACATCATTTCTCAACAACGGAGGCAGCCTCAAGCGTAACCCCTATGACGTGTGTTCAGAGGGAACCCATACTAAGATACATAAACTTCCAGTTAAGCCCTACCCATAATCAGGTATTGTGGGGGTACTTAATAATTGGAAAGGTATCGCATTCAAACCAACATCATTGTTTATCAAAAATCACCATCTTCTCTTGGTCATATTCACCTTCAAAAATCATTCAATGGAATGCATCTTCATTCCAAGGTTTCAAATTCATTTCAAAATCACATTGTTCCCATCTAGAGTAGTCAAGTTTTATTTCATTAGCACTAGCTCTAAATCATGAAGGGTGCTACCTTGCTTTGCTTGGAAGAGACTAACTCCACTACTCTAGTAACCAACTTGTACTTTGACCAAAGTTAACTATAGAAGTAACTCATTTAGAAAACAAGTAAGAACTTGTAAGGTAAAAACTTGGGATAGGCTTATGTAAGATAAGATAAGAATCATGGTGCCTTGCCCCAAGGGGCTTTGCACTTTGCAAGAATATTAGCTTGCCTTGGTAGTTCTCAAATTGTTCCTCTTCCTCCTCTTGGTAGCAACCTTCTTCTTCGGCGTACTCTCCCGTGCTACCGTCTAAATTTGAATACGAGTATAATTACTCACTAATTCAATGGCTATTCCATACATCACATATAAACACACAAACTATTCTATGCACACAAAATAATCTACTTAGGTGCATGGGTTGTGTTGTTTAAAAAGAATTCACTTCTTTGTATTTAATATGTAAATGATAGTTTCCATAGGGTTCTTTGAGAAATAATTCCTCTCATTGAAATCTTCTTAATATTTAATTTCTCAACCAATCATGTATGAACTCATATTGACCTAAGTCAAATGTTCATCATCATCATTTGGGAAAATGATTTAAATGAGGTAGATCACCTCATATCATTTAATATCACTACATATGATTTAAATCTCAAGTAATTCATATAAGAGAGTTTGGGACCAGGGGTCCAAACATCCCATGAATTCATGTGAGACAAGTTTAAATGAAGTATAAGACTCCACATAATTTACTTGAATAGTTTTGGACAATATCAACTAGTTAAACTAGTCAAATGATCCATTAATTAAACTAGGGCATGATCATGCAAAGTGACCACACCATTTTATTGCATAAACAATTAGTGTAAGTCAAATGTGAGCTATTAGAGTTGGAATTATCTTAATATCTATTTTGGTTGATTTTTAATAATTATTTGAATAGGGAAAAGTCCCTGCCTTGTTATTTTTATCACATTAATTCTACAAGGAATCTGGTCATGGGACCAGTGGCATGTCATAGATAATTTCTCTAGCTTTCCAACAATATAAAGTTCATCAAATTTGGTTTAGCCAATTTAAATCTATTGAATTTCAAAGTGGCAGCAGTATTGAAATCATTTGAATTTGTTTAAATCCAGTTTGAATTAAAAGGCCGGCGGGAAAACTAAATGGGCCAGATTCAAATTAAACGGCCCAAGGCCAGCCCAGTATCGCTTCACACGCCACGGGCCGCCTGACAGAGGGGCCCGCACGTCAGCGAGTCAGCCTTACCGAAGCGGTACGCGTGAGTGGTGGCCGTGCGATTAGATCAAGATCCAACGGCTGGTGGTCGTCGTCGTCGTCGACGCGAGGAGCTTGCTGGAGCGGCGGAGATAGGGGGTCGGCGGCGAGCTGGGACTCCGGCGAGCAGCGGCGTTGATGCAGGTCGACGTTGTAGACGACGGCGAGTGCGCTGGTACCGGTGGCGTCGCCGATGGTGCTCCAATTCGTCGGCGATGATCTCAGGTCCTCCGCGGGCTCCGACGACTAAATTGGGCAGCTCCGGTGGCTAATCGAGGTGGGGAAGAGGTTGAGGAGGATCAGAGAGAGGAGGGAAGCTTGTTGGTGTGAAGAAATCAAGCGCGGGGGCTCTCCTTTTATAGGGTGGAGAGGTGCCCGAGGTTCTACGGTGGGGGTGACAGTGGCACGATGACTCCGGCGAAGGAAGTGGGTCGGCGACGTCAGCACGAGCTAGGCGGCGTCCAGGCGGTGCCAGGGCGCTAGCTAGCTAGGTGGGGGCCAGCTAGGTGAGCGCGTGCGATGGTGAGTTCTGGCGGCATGGGTTGTGGGAGTTCGGCGAGGTGGTCGATGGCGACATGCGGCGCGAGAGCACGGGAGCGTGTCTGGCGGTCTTGTGTCGCGGCGGTGAAGCTCGTCGTGCAGCTTGGGGGTCCGGGGGAGGCGCAGAAGGTTTGGGCGGCGCGTGCTCTGCGCGCGTCCACGGGCGCGTGCTCGACGTCCTCGGCATGCCCTGGACAGCGATGGGCGCGCATTTTCCGGTGAGGGTCGGGTCAATCTCCGGCAGTGGCAGTGCTAGGCAGCAGTAGGGGATCGAGGTGGAGGTTTTTGGCACCATGGCCAGGTCAGGGAGGAAGAAGAAGAGAGGGGAGGGTGCCAAGTGTGGCATGGCCGGCATGGCCATGGCCATGAGTGTTTTGGCCCCCCTCTTAGGGTTAC
Source organism: Lolium perenne (assembly GCF_019359855.2). Taxonomy (NCBI): domain Eukaryota; kingdom Viridiplantae; phylum Streptophyta; class Magnoliopsida; order Poales; family Poaceae; genus Lolium; species Lolium perenne. Next base: position 128,914,910 of record NC_067244.2, read on the forward strand.
TATGCATGGGCTAGGGTGAGAGAAGTCAAGGGAGCAAGGTGGAGAGATTTGGGGCAGGTTAGGGTAGAGTAGATCACTATTTGACATAGTGTCAAATAGTGCCATAATTGAAAATTGCAAATTTGCCCAAATTTAAGTGAGTTCAAAATGGTGGTAAAACTTGAATGGTGTGTGTTTGGTTAAGTTACAAATGACCAGAGAAGATGAGGTGTGGTGGTGGAAATTTCCAATTCACAATATTGCAAAAATTGCTAAGTGTGAGATTGTTGAATGTGATCAAATGTTCCAACTTTGGATGAGCATAGTTTTTGATCCAAGATGAATTTGGCATGGTGGTCTTTACCAAAGTTGTTCACCTTGATGTGCTCTGGGATGACATGCAAAGAATTGGGAAAGTTTAGTTTGAAAAACTTGAAATAGAGAGGCTCAAAGTAGTGATCAGGCTATTAATGGCAGATTTGACCATTATCACATGTGATCATAATTTGAGTTTGAAATCCATTTGAATTGTGTTTCTTTGATTCCAAAAGTTGTAATAAGTGTTTAGTAACATTATTCAACTAAGGGTGAAGATCAAAATGGTCTAGGGTCAAAATTTATAAAAATGGCATAAGCCATATGTGAGGGTTTTGTGATTTTCTAACTTTTATCCTTTTATTTCTCTTTGCTTCCTTTTGACAAGAGTGAGGTTTATTTAGTGTTATATTGAGTTAGGTGAAAGGTTCAAACCATTTTGAGACAATGGACAAGGCTAGGTCAAGATTTGATAATTTGGCTAAGTGCCACATATGCCTCTATGCATATGTTTGATTTTATTTTGTTTCTTACTTGAATTGGTTGGTAAGTGCTTTGTTGAGTGTGTTGAGGTATTTCAATTCATCTACTCAAGGTAGACAAGGCAAAGCTCATCATTTTCAAAAAGTATCCATAGGCTTGCATATGCCTTTTTCTTAAATAAGATCTTTTCTTTTTATTTTATTTTTCAAAGATTTATGACAAGATGGATGAGGTTTAGGGTTTAGTAAGTTTTGCCATGGTTCACCATCATTTAGCAAAGTAAGAAAGGTAGAGTTTAAAATCTTCATATTAGGGCTATATGCCCACATATGTCTTTTTCTTTATTTTGGGTTTTCTCAAAATAGATCCAAAGTATTTTTGAGAAGGTTAGGGTTTAGGGTTTCTCTTATTTGATTTCTTTCTCTTTTAATTTTATTTGGTTTGTGATCTTCACTTGATCACCTTAGGGTTTTAAATTTTATCACCTAAGCATAATAACACTCATCTATTATATAATTAAAACAACAAACAATGTGTGGTCTAGATTAAGCAGCAACCAAGGAACGGTTAGGATAAAACGCAAAATCGATTATTTAAGAGTCGGGCGGCCGACCTAAACCGGCACCAGCAGGGAGACGTGCCCAACTGCCCAACCAAGATTGATTCGTAGATATCTTGAAAAACGTACAAAGAGATTGGAATGCACACGGTTGTGCTTGAAACAATCCAGAGATCTTCACGTTGCAGTTGAGATTAAAAAAAATGGTTGTACATCAATGGACTTCCACGTGAGCTATCGAGATATAAAAAAGTTAGTTGTACACCGTGCGCAATATGAAAACAAATTCCTTACGCGATTGGTGCTGCTTCAATAAGATATATATGGCAGCTAGCGATTTCAAGCCTATACTCCGTATATTATCCCTACTCCTCTGCTCCATCCGACGCCGCCATGGGAACCCCAGCACCTCCAACTTCGCCTCCACCCGCCACGGGAACTCTCAGCACCTCCAACTTCACCTACCTCCGCCGTGTGGAAACATTGAGTTCCCAGGACGCCGTGGACTCAACTGGATGTCGTCGCCACCGCCGCGCACCGACCAGTAAGCCTGCAACGCGACACAATCGTATCTATCACTCCACGCACGTTCCAGGGTATAAGTTCTGCATGACAGAGAAATCATAGTTGTTGGGAGTTCAACGATTGGTGTGACTGCCAGCGCCCCTGCAATGGTGCAGCACGAGACCTCCGACGAGCTCGAGGCAAGGACGGCAATCTCACCATGATGATTTCGATGATGGTGTGCGAGGTCTGCAATCACACGATAATGAATTCGAGAATGCTGATCTCATGCCAATAGGTATATGAATAACGATCTGCAGTTTCATGAGGCTTAGATTATTTTCTACTACACCCAAGTACATGACCTTTTGTAGCGCTTTGAAAATCAGATTTGCAGGTTGTGATTGTGCACGAAGTTGGAATTATAGATGCTGATGACACAGATCGGTATATGTCTAGCGTCCATCGAATGAATCTGGAGATGGCAGCGTCCAACAAATAGCCCCGCTCTTCTCTAAATCTATGAGTCTACCGAAGGTCCGATGTGGCAATATCGATCTAGCCAGAAGAAACATCGTCGGAAGCAAATATAGGTCCATGGCGTAGCATATGGTCTGATGACCGACTGGTTCACCGCGATCTGCATCTATCGGATCACCCGGCTGGACTAAAGTTTAGCACCCAATTCCATACAAAATAAAACGTTGGAAGTGACGTGCGCATGCATGCAATCAGATTAAAATGTGTTCTGCCCTGTCCTTGAACTAACTTGCTGGTGCATGCATAGTACATCCAGTGGATTTAATGAAGGTACAACTTACATAAAGGAAGTACACTGATGCAAGATCATATGGTAGAGAGATAAAATTAATTTACGACTAAGTCAGCGCATCTTATGTGTCAGGATGACAAGAGCACCGGGGCTGACCGATGGTGCCATATGTGGTTAATTAAGACAGCTGAAGAAAATTGATACCAGACCCGTTACAATTTAATTTTGTGCACGAATGGACCAACATACTCGGCCAAAATAAATCAATATATAATAAAATATCTACATCCATACATAAAATTAATACTAATATTACTTTAATCAAAATGAAATATGCCTTTTTATACTCCGTACGATAGGAAGAACAATATTTCCATACAAAGATAGGAGAAAAGTTGGTAGGTTCATCCGCGTAGGAAAAATCTGTTAAATTGGTTTAAAATATTATGTAATAATATTTAAATTTGGACAATCTTTATATTTTTTAGAAATTAAATTACCTTGATATGGATAAATAATGAAGCCTTATTTTCTACTACGTCTATAAAAAACTCCTTGCTAATTCCTTGCTAATTATACGTACAATATCCCATTAATGGATTATTTTCAGAACAAAATATATAGGAAATTAGTATTAAAATGAAAAATGCATATTTCTGCAAAACAACGTGGTGGGAGTGTGTAAAAAATGTAATTTTACTAAAATATGATGAACATACACTAATTATTATTGCAACAGATGAGAAATCAAGATAGATAATATATATAGGGATTACATAGATGAACCAGAACAAATTAGAAAGCGGGCCAGTCATAACCGTCGGTCAGATCATTGAACATGTAGTTTACTTACGAATAATCATACATGTTTGGGTATATAGTCTTAGCAAGAAATTTAACAAAATCACATAGGTTAAAATTATGAAAGTCCATACAAAGATCATTATATGAATCTATATATAGACTTGCATATAATTGGTGATGAATGAAATCGATGAATTGTTGAGGACGTGGTTGAAAACCAAACAAAGAATATCCTACCAATTGGATCTTCATCATTTGAGGTAAGTTATTTATGCACTTACGATAAGTCTATATTACATACTCACACAACATGTTCATGGTGGCGTTGCCGGTTGAAATAAAAGAAAATAATATAAGATTCATCCTCACAATTGAAATAGTGATATTTATAATATATATTTATTCAAAATAGGATGACACCGAAGTAGTCTTATGCCAACTGGATCTGAAATCATTAAGGTCAGACTGCACACTGTGCCACACTTATCTCATGCCGGAGTAAGCTATTCACACATATGATTGTCACTCGCACTGAATTAGGGGTTTCAACTCCATGAAACTAACAACAAAAAGTTAGTAAACAATGTAGTAGATTGAGTATATACATACTCATATATTACCTTGGATTTTAGTTACTATGAATATTAACATGTTTTAACAACGTTGCAGTTCAGCTTTTGTAATAAGTAAAAAATAAAAAACTACGCATTCAGGGAAGACAAACAGATTGAAAAAAATAATATTTATCACTGCAAAGGAAAACAAAGTCTAGCCGTGCAGTATGCACGGGCCACCCCTCTAGTTATGGTAAAAACACAAGTAATAGGTATGGGCATCAAGCATAGCACTCTATTTAAAAAAAGTTTTTGTTGGTTCTCATTTTTGGAAAAAGGAAATTCATTTTCTCTTTGTTTTTTTGAAATTTGGGGTGTTACAAACCCTTCCCCCTTAAACAAATCTCGTCCCGAGATTTTAACAAAAGTTAGGTTCCTAAGAGAGATTGGGCGATATGATTTAACAGGGAGACATACTTGGCATGGCCTGAGGTGATTCTTGGGCTTCAGTGGCAGTCATGTTGTAGTAGCGGCCGTTGTTGTTCTGGTTCTTTCTTGCGGCAAAGCGGCGTTGGTTCTGAGCAGGTGCAGCAGGGTTGCCGGCGAGCTTGGCGAGACGCTTGGGACACTCGTTGGAGTTGTGCCCCACTACGCCACACTCATAACAAGTGATGGTGGTCTTGTCCTGCTTGTTCGCAACGGGGATCGCGTTGCTTCTAGTCCTAGGGCTAGTGTTGTTGTTGTTGTTGTTGTTGTTCCCGCTGTTGTTGTTGTTGGGGTTGTTGTTGCTAGTGTGATTGTTGTTGTTGTTGTTGCCTCCGGGCTTCGGGGGTCCTCCGTGGTTGGTGGTGTAGTTTGAGCGGTAGTTCTGGGCAGGGGGCTTGTTGTATTATGGAGTATATCCTCCAGATGAGTTGTTGCGGTACTTCTGGGTATTGCTGGACCCATGCTGATTCATCATCCGGCGCTTGCGATTCTCGTTGGCTTGGTGAAGCTTGCCCTCCATCTGGATGGCGGAGTCCACCAGGGCTTCTAGGTCAGCAAAGGGAATGTTGACCAGTACAGTCTGCATCTCATCGTGGAGTCCGTTCAGAAATCTCTCTTTCCGCTTCTCATTGGTGTCGGTCTCGTCCGGGGCGTACCTTGACAGAGTAAGAAATCTGTCGCGGTATTCTACCACGGACATCCTGCCTTGCTTGAGTTCGCGGAACTCGTCTCTCATCATCTTGATCAGTCCTTGGGGCACATGGTACTTGCTAAACTTGAGCTTGAAGTCTTCCCAGGTCATGAACTGACCTCCGTTCATGGCACGGGTGCTAGTCCACCAGGCTCGGGCTGGTCCGGCAAGATAGTGGGTTGCAAACAAGACCTTCTCGTTGGCTTCCACTCCGGCTACTTCCAGGTTGTTCTCCATAGTCTGGAGCCAGTCATCGGCATCGAGGGGCTCTTCGGTCTTGTTGAAGATAGGTGGGTTGGTGTTCTGAAAGTTCTTCAGTTTTGACCCAGGGTGGTCGTGGTTTCCATGGCCGTTGTTGTTCTGAGCGAGCTGTTGCAGTGCCGCAATGTTGGCTTGGCGTTCAGCTCTCTCGGCTTCTCGATCGGCAAGCAGGGTTTGCAGTAGTTGCATCATCGCGTCGTTGGTGCGATTGGGAGGGGCCATCTGAACATCGGAGTGGATGATAAGATAAGAGGGAAATTTCTACGGTTTGTTTGAATTACAGTTCACAAGGTTCAAAACTTGAAAATGTGAGTAGTGTTGAGGGGGTCAAACCCACAACACTTTTTCATTCATACCAAACATCACACATTACACATCTAACACACCGTTGGTTTGAAGAACCATTCATTCGCTCTATGATACAAGGGAATCCTGATACAACTCACACCTACTTAAGTGCTGGGGTGATACTACTCTTCGGGGTGGAGTCTTCATCGTCACGGGTAATGTGCTTGGTGAGAGGCGAGGGCGTTGTCCAACTCCTTGCGGGTTTTGTACAACATGAAGTCGAGGTATGCTACATAGTGGTTCATCTCCGTGTGCGGGGGCATGGTCATCGGTCTTCCCATGGGGTCATGTCTTGGGTAGTAGATGAAGCGAGTGTTCTTGATCTTGTTCTCATTTTGTCCACACAGACGGGAAATTGCTTCTTGAATTGCTCTAACTAGTCCTTCCTTCCAGGTGTTTCCCGTTACAGAAAACCATATGGTTTCCCATACCGGGGCTCCAAGCTTTCGTCGTATATCAGCAGAAACTTCCCACCGAGGGGGTCCTCCGGAGTGATTGTTGAGGGGTGTTCCGAAGAACTCGGGATACGGGCGTCCTAGGTATTCCACTAGTTGCTTCAAGTCTTTCTCGAACATCAGGTTTCCTCCGCGACCAAGCTGATAGCACTCCCATTTGTACTCCATCTGTGAGCAATGAGGATGAGTAAGTTAAAGAGGTGTTCAAGTGTGTAAAGTTTTATGTATTCCTCAAAAGTAGAGCATGAAATCCTCAGTTTGAAAAAAAAAGATCTCAAGGATAAGAGTGAGAATAAGTTTTTCACAAATATTCACTTCATTTGTTTTTGAAAGTAAGTTTTTCAGACGTCCATTCTAACTAGGGTCTCCTAAGGTCAAACAATGGCTCTGATACCAACTTGTCAACACCCGGATTTTTAAGTCCGAATGCCTATTATGTCATACATCGCAATCCCAGGAATATTGTTGTTGCGAGGCATAATAGTTAAGTATCACAGTCATCATTCATTACAAACCATAAGTCTTACAAATTTGGAATCACATGATCCATATTACACGAATAGTTGATCTATTGATCAACGAACAATCACAAGTTCATAGTTCACCATAGCGGAAGCGTAAGATACAAGGACTCTCTAGTCCACAGGCCAACGCTTGACGTCGGAAGACTCCTAGTTGTCGTAGGCGTCCTGCTGGTCGTCTCCTTGTTCATCTTCATACTCTGGCCATTTGAATAGCCAGGGACAAAGCCGTGAGTACTTTAAGTACTCGCAAACTAATACTAATGTAAGTGCTAGACATTCTAGTATGGTGTGCTAAGCTCTAGTTTATTTGCATAAAGCTAGTTTCAGTTCACAAAGTTTGAGAAAAAGCTTATTCAGGTGCTAACTAACTCAAGTGGGAACATTAGTGTCATTCCCACCATTCAAGTGGTGATTTCAATTCAATTCACCACAAGTCATTTCACCATCATCTTTCAACATCATTTTCAAAGATATGACATCGGAAACTGTATGGCCTTTCCAACCGTCCGTAACCGTGGACGCGGCTATTCGAATAGGTTTACACTCTGCAGAGGTTGCACACTTGTGCCACAACATTTGATTTCATCCGTCGGGATTACCCCGAATCATCGTAACACAGTACGCGGATCATCAACCATAACCTTTCACTTACGAATCCTAGTATGAGCACCTCTCCCCATGAGCTTGGCCTCCCAGTGAAGACCAACTGTCAACCTGGGAACTGCACAGGGCTTGGCCGTACAATTCACCTCAATTTCACATCATTTCTCAACAACGGAGGCAGCCTCAAGCGTAACCCCTATGACGTGTGTTCAGAGGGAACCCATACAAGATGCATAAACTTCCAGTTAAGCCCTACCCATAATCAGGTATTGTGGGGGTACTTAATAATTGGAAAGGTATCGCATTCAAACCAACATCATTGTTTATCAAAAATCACCATCTTTTCTTGGTCATATTCACCTTCAAAAATCATTCAATGGAATGCATCTTCATTCCAAGGTTTCAAATTCATTTCAAAATCACATTGTTCCCATCTAGAGTAGTCAAGTTTTATTTCATTAGCACTAGCTCTAAATCATGAGGGGTGCTACCTTGCTTTGCTTGGAAGAGACTAACTCCACTACTCTAGTAACCAACTTGTACTTTGACCAAAGTTAACTATAGAAGTAACTCATTTAGAAAACAAGTAAGAACTTGTAAGGTAAAAACTTGGGATAGGCTTATGTAAGATAAGATAAGAATCATGGTGCCTTGCCCCAAGGGGCTTTGCACTTTGCAAGAATATTAGCTTGCCTTGGTAGTTCTCAAATTGTTCCTCCTCCTCCTCTTGGTAGCAACCTTCTTCTTCGGCGTACTCTCCCGTGCTACCGTCTAAATTTGAATACGAGTATAATTACTCACTAATTCAATGGCTATTCCGTACATCACATATAAACACACAAACTATTCTATGCACACAAAATAATCTACTTAGGTGCATGGGTTGTGTTGTTTAAAAAGAATTCACTTCTTTGTATTTAATATGTAAATGATAGTTTCCATAGGGTTCTTTGAGAAATAATTCCTCTCATTGAAATCTTCTTAATATTTAATTTCTCAACCAATCATGTATGAACTCATATTGACCTAAGTAAAATGTTCATCATCATCATTTGGGAAAATGATTTAAATGAGGTAGATCACCTCATATCATTTAATATCACTACATATGATTTAAATCTCAAGTAATTCATATAAGAGAGTTTGGGACCAGGGGTCCAAACATCCCATGAATTCATGTGAGACAAGTTTAAATGAAGTATAAGACTCCACATAATTTACTTGAATAGTTTTGGACAATATCAACTAGTTAAACTAGTCAAATGATCCATTAATTAAACTAGGGCATGATCATGCAAAGTGACCACACCATTTTATTGCATAAACAATTATTGTAAGTCAAATGTGAGCTAATAGAGTTGGAATTATCTTAATATCTATTTTGGTTGATTTTTAATAATTATTTGAATAGGGAAAAGTCCCTGCCTTGTTATTTTTATCACATTAATTCTACAAGGAATTTGGTCATGGGACCAGTGGCATGTTGTAGATAATTTCTCTAGCTTTCCAATAATATAAAGTTCATCAAATTTGGTTTAGCCAATTTAAATCTATTGAATTTAAAAGTGGCAGCAGTATTGAAATCATTTGAATTTGTTTAAATCCAGTTTGAATTAAAAGGCCGGCGGGAAAACTAAACGGGCCAGATTCAAATTAAACGGACCAAGGCCAGCCCAGTATCGCTTCACACGCCACGGGCCGCCTGACAGAGGGGCCCGCACGTCAGCGAGTCAGCCTTACCGAAGCGGTACGCGTGAGTGGTGGCCGTGCGATTAGATCAAGATCGAACGGCTGGTGGTCGTCGTCGTCGTCGACGCGAGGAGCTTGCTGGAGCGGCGGAGGTAGGGGGTCGGCGGCGAGCTGGGACTCCGGCGAGCGGCGGTGTTGATGCAGGTCGACGTTGTAGACGACGGCGAGTGCGCTGGTACCGGTGGCGTCGCCGATGGTGCTCCAATTCGTCGGCGATGATCTCAGGTCCTCCGCGGGCTCCGACGACTAAATTGGGCAGCTCCGGTGGCTAATCGAGGTGGGGAAGAGGTTGAGGAGGATCAGAGAGAGGAGGGAAGCTTGTTGGTGTGAAGAAATCAAGCGCGGGGGCTCTCCTTTTATAGGGTGGAGAGGTGGCCGAGGTTCTGCGGTGGGGGTGACAGTGGCACGACGACTCCGGCGAAGGAAGTGGGTCGGCGACGTCAGCGCGAGCTAGGCGGCGTCCAGGCGGTGCCAGGGCGCTAGCTAGCTAGGTGGGGGCTAGCCAGGTGAGCGCGTGCGATGGTGAGTTCTGGCGGCACGGGTTGCGGGAGTTCGGCGAGGTGGTCGACGGCGACATGCGGCGCGAGAGCACGGGAGTGTGTCTGGCGGTCTTGTGTCGCGGCGGCGAAGCTCGTCGTGCAGCTTGGGGGTCCGGGGGAGGCGCAGAAGGTTTGGGCGGCGCGTGCTCTGTGCGCGTCCACGGGCGCGTGCTCGACGTCCTCGGCATGCCCTGGACAGCGATGGGCGCGCATTTTCCGGCGAGGGTCGGGTCAATCTCCGGCAGTGGCAGTGCTAGGCAGCAGTAGGGGATCGAGGTGGAGGTTTTTGGCAACATGGCCAGGTCAGGGAGGAAGAAGAAGAGAGGGGAGGGTGCCAAGTGTGGCATGGCCGGCATGGCCATGGCCATGAGTGTTTTGGCCCCCCTCTTAGGGTTACTATGCATGGGCTAGGGTGAGAGAAGTCAAGGGAGCAAGGTGGAGAGATTTGGGGCAGGTTAGGGTAGAGTAGATCACTATTTGACATAGTGTCAAATAGTGCCATAATTGAAAATTGCAAATTTGCCCAAATTTAAGTGAGTTCAAAATGGTGGCAAAACTTGAATGGTGTGTGTTTGGTTAAGTTACAAATGACCAGAGAAGATGAGGTGTGGTGGTTGATACGTCTCCGACGTATCGATAATTTCTTATGTTCCATGCCACATTATTGATGATTTCTACATGTTATATGCACATTTTATGTCATATTTATGCTTTTTCCGGAACTAACCTATTGACGAGATGCCGAAGGGCCAGTTCCTATTTTCTGCTGTTTTTGGTTTCAGAAATCCTAGTAAGGAAATATTCTCGGAATTGGACGAAATCAACGCCCAGGGTCTTATTTTGCCCGGAAGCATCCAGAACACCCGAGAGTCGCCAGAGGGGGGCCACAGGGGGCCCAGATGATAGGCCGGCGCGGCCCAGGCCCTGGCCGCGCCGCCTTATGGTGTCATCGCCTCGTTGACCTCCTGACGCCGCCTCTTCGCCTATTTAAGCCCCCTCGACCTAAAACCTCGAGACGGAAAAGCCACGGTACGAGAAACCATCCAGAGTCGCCGCCATCGCGAAGCCAAGATCTGGGGGACAGGAGTCTCTGTTCCGGCACGCGCCGGGACGGGGAAGTGCCCCCGGAAGGCTCCTCCATCGACACCACCGCCATCTCCATCAACGCTGCTGTCTCCCATGAGGAGGGAGTAGTTCTCCATCGAGGCTCGGGGCTGTACCGGTAGCTATGTGGTTCATCTCTCTCCTATGTACTTCAATACAATAATCTCATGAGCTGCCTTAAATGATTGAGATTCATATGATGATGCTTGTAATCTAGATGTCATTATGCTAGTCAAGTGAATTTTACTTATGTGATCTCCGGAGACTCCTTGTCCCACGTGTGTAAAGGTGATAGTGTGTGCACCGTGTGGATCTCTTAGGCTATATTTCACAGAATACTTATTCACTGTTATGAGTGGCATAGTGAAGTGCTTATTTATATCTCTTTATGATTGCAATGTGTTTTGTATCACAATATATCTACATGCTACTCTAGTGATGTTATTAAAGTAGTTTTATTCCTCCTGCACGGTGTAATGGTGACAGTGTGTGCATCCGTGTTAGTACTTGGCGTAGGCTATGATTATGATCTCTTGTAGATTATGAAGTTAACTATTGCTATGATGGTATTGATGTGATCTATGCCTCCTTTCGTAGCGTGAAGGTGACAGTGTGCATGCTACGTTAGTACTTGGTTTAGTTGTGTTGATCTATCTTACACTCTAAGGTTATTTAAATATGAACATTGAATATTGTGGAGCTTGTTAACTCCGGCATTGAGGGTTCGTGTAATAATACACAGTTAGTGGTGTTCATCATCCAACAAGAGGGTGTAGAGTATGCATTTATCTATTCTGTTATGTGATCAAAGTTGAGAGTGTCCACTAGTGAAAGTCTAATCCCTAGGCCTTGTTCCTAAATACTGCTATCGCTGCTTGTTTACTATTTTACTGCGTTACTACTGCTGCGTTACTACTGCTTGTTTACTGTCCTGGGCAAAGCACTTTTCTGATGCCGTTGCTACTGCTTATTTATACCACCTGTATTTCACTATCTCTTCGCCGAACTAGTGCACCTATTAGGTGTGTTGGGGACACAAGAGACTTCTTGCTTTGTGGTTGCAGGGTTGCATGAGAGGGATATCTTTGACCTCTTCCTCCCTGAGATCGATAAACCTTGGGTGATCCACTTAAGGGAAACTTGATGCTATTCTACAAACCTCTGCTATTGGAGGCCCAACACTGTCTACAAAAATAGAAGCACCCGTAGACATCAAGCACTTTTCTGGCGCCGTTGCCGGGGAGGAAAGGTAAAAGGCACTCATACTCCGGTTCCAGGTAACAATACTTTTCTGGCGCCATTGTGTGTGTGCTCGAAGCTATTTCCTTTAGATCCTGCAATTGCATCTTTTTGTTTCTTGTTTACACTAGTAAGGCATAATGGAAAATAACAAAAATATGAGAGATCTTTATGAACTTTATCTTGAATTAGGACATGATGTGTTTGAAGAGAAAATTAAAAAACCCATGGAACTTTATATGCATGCTAATGGGAATGTTATTAATATGAATACTTTGAACACTATTGTTGCTAATGCTATGGAAAATTCTAACCTTGGGGAAGCTGGTTTTGATGAGCATGATCTTTTTAGTCCCCCGGGCATTGAGGAGGAAATTTACTTTGATGATACTTTACCTCCTATTTATGATGATTATAATGATAGTAGTCTTTTGTTGCCGCCTGTTATGGAGAGTGAATTTGATTATGATTACAATATGCCTCCTATATTTGATGATAGCTACTTTGTTGAATTTGCTCCCACTATTACTAATAAAATTGATTATGCTTATGTGGAGATTAATAATTTTATGCATGAGACTCATGATAAAAATGCTTTATGTGATAGTTATATTGTTGAGTTTGCTCATGATACTACTGAAAGTTATTATGAGAGAGGGAAATATGGTTGTAGAAATTTTCATGTTACTAAAACACCTCTCTATGTGTTGAAATTTTTGAAGCTACACTTGTTCTATCTTTCTATGCTGGTCACTTTGCTATTCATGAACTTGTTTATTTACAAGATTCCTTTTCATAGGAAGCATGTTAGGCTTAAATGTGTTTTGAATTTGCTTCTTGATGCTCTCTTTTGCTTCAACTACTATTTCTTGCGAGTGCATCATTAAAACTGCTGAGCCCATCTTAATGGCTATAAAGAAAGAACTTCTTGGGAGATAACCCATGTGTTTATTTTGCTACAGTACTTTGTTTTATATTTGTGTTTTGGAAGTTGTTACTACTGTAGCAACCTCTCCTTATCTTAGTTTTGTGTTTTGTTGTGCCAAGTAAAGTCTTTGATAGCAAGGTTGATACTAGATTTGGATTACTGCGCAGAAACAGATTTCTTTGCTGTCACGAATCTGGGCAAAATTCTCTGTAGGTAACTCAAAAAATTATGCAAATTTACGTGAGTGATCCTCAGATATGTACGCAACTTTCATTCAATTTGAGCATTTTCATTTGAGAAGTCTGGTGCCTCAATAAAATTCGTCATTACGAACTGTTCTGTTTTGACAGATTCTGCCTTTTATTTCGCATTGCCTCTTTTGCTATGTTGGATGGATTTCTTTGTTCCATTAACTTCCAGTAGCTTTGAGCAATGTCCAGAAGTGTTAAGAATGATTGTGTCACCTCTGAACATGTGAATTTTTGATTATGCACTAACCCTCTAATGAGTTTGATTTGAGTTTGGTGTGGAGGAAGTTTTCAAGGGTCAAGAGAGGAGGATGATATACTATGATCAAGGAGAGTGAAAGCTCTAAGCTTGGGGATGCCCCGGTGGTTCATCCCTGCATATTTCAAGAAGACTCAAGCATCTAAGCTTGGGGATGCCCAAGGCATCCCCTTCTTCATCAACAAATTATCAGGTTCCTTCTCTTGAAACTATATTTTTATTCGGTCACATCTTATGTACTTTACTTGGAGCGTCTGTTTGTTTTTGTTTTTGTTTTTGTTTTTGTTTGAATAAATGCTTGTGTGGGAGAGAGACACGCTCCGCTGGTTCATATGAACACATGTGTTCTTAGCTTTTAACGTTCATGGCGAAGGTTGAAACTGCTTCGTTAATTGTTATATGGTTGGAAACGGAAAATGCTACATGTAGTAATTGGTAGAATGTCTTGGATAATTTGATACTTGGCAATTGTTGTGCTCATGTTTAAGCTCTTGCATCATATACTTTGCACCTATTAATGAAGAAATACATAGAGCTTGCTAAAATTTGGTTTGCATAATTGGTCTCTCTAAAGTCTAGATAATTTCTAGTAAGGTGTTTGAACAACAAGGAAGACAATGTATAGTCTTATAATGCTTGCAATATGTATTTTATGTAAGTTTTGCTGTACTAGTTCATACTTGTGTTTGTTTCAAACAACCTTGCTAGCCCAAAGCCTTGTACTGAGAGGGAATACTTCTCGTGCATCCAAATCCTTGAGCCAAAAAACTATGCCATTTGTGTCCACCATACCTACCTACTACATGGTATTTATCCGCCATTCCAAAGTAAATTGCTTGAGTGCTACCTTTAAACAATTCAAAATTTATCACCTCTGATTTGTGTCAATGTTTTATAGCTCATGAGGAAGTATGTGGTGTTTATCTTTCAATCTTGTTGGGCAACTTTCACCAATGGACTAGTGGCTTCATCCGCTTATCCAATAGTTTTGCAAAAAGAGCTGGCAATGGGATTCCCAGTCCCAAATTAATTAACAAAAATAGACACTCCTCCATGGTATGTGATTGTTGGACGGCACCCGAAGGATTCGGTTAGCCATGGCTTGTGTAAGCAAAGGTTGGGAGGAGTGTCATCATAATAATACTAAAATAAAAAGGCACTCCTTCATGGTATGAGATTGTTGGCAGGCACCCGAGGATTCGGTTAGCCATGGTTTGTGAAAGAAAGGTTGGAAGGAGTGCCACCCAAAAATAAAATAAAATGGGAGCCGCTCTTTGAAGGTTTGTCTGGCAAGGGGGTTAGAGTACCCACTACCATTCGTTGACAACAACATACACCTCTCAAAACTTTATTTTTATGCTCTCTTTATGTTTTCAAAATAAAAGCTCTAGCACAAATACAGCAATCAATGCTTCCCTCTGCGAAGGGCCTTTCTTTTACTTTTATGTTGAGTCAGTTCACCTATCTCTCTCCACCTCAAGAAGCAAACACTTGTCTGAACTATGCATTGATTCTTACATACTTGCTTATTGCACTTGTTATATTGCTTTGCATTGACAACTATCCATGAGATATACATGTTACAAGTTGAAAGCAACCGCTGAAACTTAATCTTCCATTGTGTTGCTTCAATGCCTTTACTTTGAACTATTGCTTTATGAGTTAACTCTTATGCAAGACTTATTGATGCTTGTCTTGAAGTACTATTCATGAAAAGTCTTTGCTATATGATTCAGTTGTTTACTCATGTCATTTACATTGTTTTGATCGCTGCATTCACTACATATGCTTTACAATAGTATGATCAAGGTTATGATGGCATTACACTCCAGAAATTATCTTTGTTATCGTTTACCTACTCGGGACGAGCAGGAACTAAGCTTGGGGATGCTGATACGTCTCCGACGTATCGATAATTTCTTATGTTCCATGCCACATTATTGATGATTTCTACATGTTATATGCACATTTTATGTCATATTTATGCTTTTTCCGGAACTAACCTATTGACAAGATGCCGAAGGGCCAGTTCCTTTTTTCTGCTGTTTTTGGTTTCAGAAATCCTAGTAAGGAAATATTCTTGGAATTGGACGAAATCAACGCCCAGGGTCCTATTTTGCCCGGAAGCATCCAGAACACCCGAGAGTCGCCAGAGGGGGGCCACAGGGGCCCCAGATGATAGGCCGGCGCGGCCCAGGCCCTGGCCGCGCCGCCTTATGGTGTCGTCGCCTCGTTGACCTCCTGACGCCGCCTCTTCGCCTATTTAAGCCCCCTCGACCTAAAACCTCAAAACGGAAAAGCCACGGTACGAGAAACCATCCAGAGCCGCCGCCATCGCGAAGCCAAGATCTGGGGGACAGGAGTCTCTGTTCCGGCACGCCGCCGGGACGGGGAAGTGCCCCCGGAAGGCTCCTCCATCGACACCACCGCCATCTCCATCAACGCTGTTGTCTCCCATGAGGAGGGAGTAGTTCTCCATCGAGGCTCGGGGCTGTACCGGTAGCTATGTGGTTCATCTCTCTCCTATGTACTTCAATACAATAATCTCATGAGCTGCCTTACATGATTGAGATTCATATGATGATGCTTGTAATCTAGATGTCATTATGCTAGTCAAGTGAATTTTACTTATGTGATCTCCGGAGACTCCTTGTCCCACGTGTGTAAAGGTGACAGTGTGTGCACCGTGTGGGTCTCTTAGGCTATATTTCACAGAATACTTATTCACTGTTATGAGTGGCATAGTGAAGTGCTTATTTATATCTCTTTATGATTGCAATGTGTTTTGTATCACAATATATCTACATGCTACTCTAGTGATGTTATTAAAGTAATTTTATTCCTCCTGCACGGTGTAATGGTGACAGTGTGTGCATCCGTGTTAGTACTTGGCGTAGGCTATGATTATGATCTCTTGTAGATTATGAAGTTAACTATTGCTATGATGGTATTGATGTGATCTATGCCTCCTTTCGTAGCGTGAAGGTGACAGTGTGCATGCTACGTTAGTACTTGGTTTAGTTGTGTTGATCTATCTTACACTCTAAGGTTATTTAAATATGAACATTGAATATTGTGGAGCTTGTTAACTCCGGCATTGAGGGTTCGTGTAATCCTACACAGTTAGTGGTGTTCATCATCCAACAAGAGGGTGTAGAGTATGCATTTATCTATTCTGTTATGTGATCAAAGTTGAGAGTGTCCACTAGTGAAAGTCTAATCCCTAGGCCTTGTTCCTAAATACTGCTATCGCTGCTTGTTTACTATTTTACTGCGTTACTACTGCTGCGTTACTACTGCTTGTTTACTGTCCTGGGCAAAGCACTTTTCTGGTGCCGTTGCTACTGCTTATTTATACCACCTGTATTTCACTATCTCTTCGCCGAACTAGTGCACCTATTAGGTGTGTTGGGGACACAAGAGACTTCTTGCTTTGTGGTTGCAGGGTTGCATGAGAGGGATATCTTTGACCTCTTCCTCCCTGAGATCGATAAACCTTGGGTGATCCACTTAAGGGAAACTTGCTGCTGTTCTACAAACCTCTGCTATTGGAGGCCCAACACTGTCTACAAGAATAGAAGCACCCGTAGACATCAGTGGTGGAAATTTCCAATTCACAATATTGCAAAAATTGCTAAGTGTGAGATTGTTGAATGTGATCAAATGTTCCAACTTTGGATGAGCATAGTTTTTGATCCAAGATGAATTTGGCATGGTGGTCTTTACTAAAGTTGTTCACCTTGATGTGCTCTTGGATGACATGCAAAGAATTGGGAAAGTTTAGTTTGAAAAACTTGAAATAGAGAGGCTCAAAGTAGTGATCAGGCTATTAATGGCAGATTTGACCATTATCACATGTGATCATAATTTGAGTTTGAAATCCATTTGAATTGTGTTTCTTTGATTCCAAAAGTTGTAATAAGTGTTTAGTAACATTATTCAACTAAGGGTGAAGATCAAAATGGTCTAGGGTCAAAATTTATAAAAATGGCATAAGCCATATGTGAGGGTTTTGTGATTTTCTAACTTTTATCCTTTTATTTCTCTTTGCTTCCTTTTGATAAGAGTGAGGTTTATTTAGTGTTATATTGAGTTAGGTGAAAGGTTAAAACCATTTTGAGACAATGGACAAGGCTAGGTCAAGATTTGATAATTTGGCTAAGTGCCACATATGCCTCTATGCATATGTTTGATTTTATTTTGTTTCTTACTTGAATTGGTTGGTAAGTGCTTTGTTGAGTGTGTTGAGGTATTTCAATTCATCTACTCAAGGTAGACAAGGCAAAGCTCATCATTTTCAAAAAGTATCAATAGGCTTGCATATG
Source organism: Lolium perenne (assembly GCF_019359855.2). Taxonomy (NCBI): domain Eukaryota; kingdom Viridiplantae; phylum Streptophyta; class Magnoliopsida; order Poales; family Poaceae; genus Lolium; species Lolium perenne. The sequence continues at coordinate 128,932,639 of NC_067244.2, forward strand.
CCTTTTTCTTAAATAAGATCTTTTCTTTTTATTTTATTTTTCAAAGATTTATGACAAGATGGATGAGGTTTAGGGTTTAGTAAGTTTTTCCATGGTTCACCATCATTTAGCAAAGTAAGAAAGGTAGAGTTTAAAATCTTCATATTCGGGCTATATGCCCACATATGTCTTTTTCTTTATTTTGGGTTTTCTCAAAATAGATCCAAAGTATTTTTGAGAAGGTTAGGGTTTAGGGTTTCTCTTATTTGATTTCTTTCTCTTTTAATTTTATTTGGTTTGTGATCTTCACTTGATCACCTTAGGGTTTTAAATTTTATCACCTAAGCATAATAACACTCATTATGGTAAAAACACAAGTAATAGGTATGGGCATCAAGCATAGCACTCTATTTAAAAAAAGTTTTTGTTGGTTATCATTTTGGAAAAAGGAAATTCATTTTCTCTTTGTTTTTTTGAAATTTGGGGTGTTACAGTGGATCCTTAGGAGGAGAAAAACCCATATCAAGAATTCGCTCCACATGTGGGTGCATGTCCCTAAAATAATCAAGCATGTAGAATTTCCAAGCATCATAATTAGTGCCATCAAATGTAAAGGAGGAAATGTGCACTAATCCTCTAGCCGACGTCATACTCTCTAGGCGGTGAAGCCCAACAAGATAAGAGAGCCCTAGCTCTGATACCAATTGAATGTTCTAGGACGTCGCCTAGAGGGGGGTGAATAGGCGGTGTGGCAAGTTTTAGCCTTTTCCAATTTTAGCGCAACGGAAGGTAAAGGTGATAGCTTTAGCAATAGTGATGTTCCTACAATGATACTAGGACAAGTGCAACAAGTAAAGGAATCAACAAGATAGTAAGAGCAAGGTGCGAGATAACCGGAGGACACGGAGGCGAGGCGAGGTTTGTTTACCGCAGTTCCTTCCACAACAGGAAGTACGTCTGCGTTGAGGAGGTGCTAGTCTCACACAAGAGACTAGACGGCCACACCACGAAGGAAGGCCTCACCTTCTTCCTCGAGAGAGCTCCACGGTGGTGCTCTCGCTCTTCCACTAAGGCACCGGTCGAGGCGGTGATTCCTTCACAAGGTTGGGGCGAGCTCCACACACAAGGATGCTCCCAACACCCTATGGATCTAGTACATCACCAAGCTAGACTCCATAGCTGCACATCTCCAATGCTCCACCATAGGAACTCATCCAATGCTCCACCAAAGGAACCCTTCCAATGCCCCACCAAGGAACCCTTCCAATGCCCCACCAAGGAACCCTTCCAATGCCCCACCAAGGAACCCTTCCAATGCCCCACCAAGGAACCCTTCTAATGCTCCACAAAAGGAACCCTACCACCAAGATCCACTAAGGAAGAACACACACACCCTACGAGATCGAAACCCCGGAGAGAGCACAACCGATGCACCTAATGCAATGGCTAAGAACACCACTAGGATGCCCAAGTTCTTCTCTCCCAAATTCCAACAAAGCTAGAAGAAGCTATTGGGGGAATAAGGGAGGAAGAACAAAGTGAGGAGAAACACCAAGAAACTCCAAGATCTAGATCTAGCAAGATCCCTTCACTTAGAGAGGGATTCAATTGGTGAAGCTCTAGATCTAGATCTCCTCTCTCCTTTCCCCCAAAAATATGCAACAAATAGTGGGGGGATCAAGAGGAGGGAGAAAGAACCCAAGGTCAACAATGGAGGAGAGAGAGTGGAGGTGCAGGGTTGGTTTGGTCGGAGGTGGAAGAGAGATATATATAGGGGACCCAGAAATATAGCTGTTGGGGCTGAAAAACGGTCAGATCCGCGCCCAAAGCGGTACTACCGCTTGTCGGAGAGGTACTACCATTCGCGCAAGATCTGCGCAGAAAATAGCTGGAAAACGCCCCAAACCGGTAGTACCGCTACACAGAGCGGTACTACCGCTTGTGCTGAAAAATGCATCTGGGAGAAAGAGAGAGAGAAAGAAGCAGGCAGCAGCAGGCGAGGCAGTGCAGCACGCAGCAGCGCAGTGCATGCGGGCAGGGTGCAACGTGTGCAGCATGCGGTAGCAAGCAGCAGCAGCGTGCATCGGCGTCAGCAAGCGGGAGCAGCGCGGGGATCGTGGCGTGGGCAGGCGCGCGGTCGGGAGGACTCGATCTTCCACGGGTCAACGCCCTCCCGCGCGGGAGCGAGCGACGCGGGCGCGTGCGAGCGTGGACGTGGCGGCGAGGCCTAGCGCTGGCATCGAGGTGAGCGGGCGGCGTGCGTGGCGCGCTGGCGGCGAGCTGGGCCGGATGGTCGGTGGTAGCCCACGCGGGAAGGAGAGAGATGGGGAAAAAACAAAGAGGGGCTGGGCCGGTAGTACCGGGCTGGTACCGTAATAAATACGGTAGTACCGGCCTGGTACCGTAGTGACTCCAGTAAGCCTTTGGAGGCCGGCCGGTACTTGGGCCGGTACCACCAGCGGTGGTACCGCCCGGCCCAAAAATAGTTTTTCCCTTTTTTTCTTTAAACCGCAATACGGAAAACGCAATATCTTGAGCTAGGAAGATCGGAATGACATGAAACCAGTTTTGTTGGAAAGAGGGCGACAAGAGCTACCTTCTCACAAGATGAAATCATGCAAATGAGTGAGTGATGATTTTCTCATGGTCATAGAGGTGTAACCTCTCAATACGGTATATCGGGAAAATCATTACTCTCGCATATGCAACATGCGATGCAACCGAAATCCGTTTCATGCATAAGAACCAAGAAGAACCAAGAACACAATGCAATGCATGCAAGGTTTGAGCTCTCTCCGATGATACGACCCACTATCCTATCGAGCACAAACCTAGTCCTTGCGCGTTCTTCTCGAGTCGGCAAGCTCCGTCTTCATACCCTTCATGATTGTACATGCCACCGTCTTCCTTCAACATACACGCCACTGTCTTCTTCCATCTTGTACGCATACCACCATCTTCATCCATCTTCAACGCCGTCTTCTATCTTCATCTTCTACGCCGTCTTCTCTCTTCATCTTCAACACCGTCTTTGTCTCTCTTCGACACCATCTTCATCATTGTACTCCGTCTTCTCCATCTTACAACCTTGAGTCCAACACATAGCTATGGACTTGACTTAAGATCGATTCTCAATGTAACCGTTAGTCCATAGGGATTGTCATCAATTACCAAAACCACACATGGGGTAATGGACATGTTCTTACAATATGTATGACCGTGTTGTGACAAGTGTTCGTGCAGGTGATAGTGAGACCGATACCTTCTCAACCACGATAGGACTACATAAAGGGGTGTCTTTGATCCCATACATGTTTTCCTTGGTGATGGATGAGGTGACCAAGGATATACAAGGAGACTCCTTGGTGTATGCTCTTTAGGGCCGGTGTAAATAAAAAGTTAGACTACAGGGGCAAACATTCGAGTCAAAGGGGTTTAGACTTAGCAGAACCAAGACTGAGTACATGTGATGCGGTTCTAGTGGTGTTGGCGGCGAAGATGGAGATGTCAGATTAGAATGACAAATAGTGCCTAAGTGGGCACCTTCTGATACTTGGGATCAATATTGCAAAGCAATGGTGATATTGATGAGGATGTTTGCTACACGATCAAGGCATGGTGGATGAAGTAGCGGAAAGCATCTAGTATCCTATGTGACAAGAAGGTTCCACAAAAGCTAAATTCTATAGGACGGCAATGATAACCCACAAGTATAGGGGATCGCGATAGTCTTCGAGGGTAGTATAACCCAAATTTATTGATTCGACACAAGGGGAGGTAAAGAATACTTATAAGCCTTAACAACTGAGTTGTCAATTCAGCTGCACCTGGAAAAGCACTAGCAACAGGGGTGATGTGAAAGTAGCAGTAATATGAGAGCAATAATGTAACAAGAATACAGAGTAATAGAAATATGAGAGCGATGGCACCAGAAGATAGTTGATACTACTTCCAATGACATAGAGAACAAGTATATTATGATGAGAGATGGACCGGGGTTCCCAGCGATCTACACTAGTGGTAACTCTCCAATAAGTGTCAAGTGTTGGGTGAACAAATTACAGTTGGGCAATTGATAGGAATCAAAGCATTAAGACAGAACATCAAGATTATTAATTATGTAGGCATGTTTTCCAATTATAGTCGTACGTGCTCGCAATGAGAAACTTGCACAACATCTTTTGTCCTACCAGCCGGTGGCAGCCGGGCCTCAAGGGAAACTACTGGATATTAAGGTACTCCTTTTAATAGAGTACCGGAGCAAAGCATTAACACTCCGTGAAAACATGTGATCCTCACATCACTACCATCCCCTCCAGTTGTCCCGATTCTTGTCACTTCGGGGCCTTTGGTTCCGGACAGTGACATGTGCATACAACTTGTAGATACAATCTAAGCAATAAGTATAGAGCTCAAATCTAAGATCATGCCACTCGGGCCCTAGTGACAAGCATTAAGAATAACAAGATTGCAGCAACAATAACTTCACAAACTTTATAGATAGACTAATCATAATGTATCATCCATCGGATCCCAACAAACACAACACCGATTACATCAGATGAATCTCAATCATGTAAGGCAGCTCATGAGACCATTGTATTGAAGTACATGGGGGAGAGTATACCGACATAGCTACTGCTAGAACCCGTAGTCCATGGGGGAACTACTCACGGAGCATGATGGAGGCGATGGCGTTGATGGAGATGGCTTCCGGGGGCACTTCCCCGTCCCGGCAGGGTGCCGGGACAGAGTTCTGTCCCCCGAATTGGAGTTTCGCGACGGTGGCGGCGCCCCTGGAGTCTTTCTGGAGTTTCGTCAATTGGTACGGTGTTTTTAGGTCGAAACGGGTTTTATAGGCGAAGAGGCGGCGCAGGGGGGCACCTGGGGGCGCCACACCCTAGGCCGGCGCGGCCAGGGTCTGGCCCGCGCCGCCATGTGGTGTGGTGGCCCCCTGGCCCCTCTCCGACTCTTCTTCGGTGTTCTGGAGCCTTCCGGGAAAAATAGGAGGTTTGGCGTTGATTTCGTCCAATTCCGAGAATATTGCCCGAACAGCCTTTCTGGAACCAAAAACAGCAGAAAACAGGAACTGGCACTGTGGCATCTCGTTAATAGGTTAGTTCCGGAAAATGCATGAAATCATCATAAAGTGCAAGCAAAACATGTAAGTATTGTCATAAAACAAGCATGGAACGACAGAAATTATGGATACGTCGGGGACGTATCAGCATCCCAAGCTTAGTTCCTGCTCGTCCCGAGCAGGTAAACGATAAAAAGAATAATTTCTGTAGTGACATGCTACTTACATAACCTTGATCATACTATTACAAAGCATATGAAATGAATGAAGTGACTCAAGGCAATGATTTATAGTTGCTAACAAGTAGATAACATATAGCAAAACTTTTCATGAATAGTACTTTCAAGACAAGCATCAAAAGTCTTGCACAAGAGTTAACTCATAAAGCAATAAATTCAAAGTAAAGGTATCGAAGCAACACAAAGGAGGATATAAGTTTCAGCAGTTGCTTTCAACTTTCAACATGCATATCTCATGGATAATTGTCAACATAAAGTAATATGATGAATGCAAATATGCAAGTATGTAAGAATCAATGCACAGTTAACACAAGTGTTTGCTTCTAAGATGGAAGGAAGTAGGTAAACTGACTCAACATAAAAGTAAAAGAATGGCCCTTCGCAGAGGGAAGCATTGATTGCTATATTTGTGCTAGAGCTTTGGTTTTGAAAACATAAAGAGAGCATAAAAGTAAAATTTTGAGAGGTGTTTGTTGTTGTCAATGAATGGTAGTGGGCACACCAACTACCTCGCCAACCGGACTTCCAAGTGCGGCTCCCATGAATTATTTTTATGTTTATGCGGCACTCCTTCCAACCTTTCTTTCACAAACCATGGCTAACCGAATCCTCGGGTGCCTGCCAACAATCTCATACCATGAAGGAGTGCCTTTTTATTTTAGTTTTATTATGATGATGACACTCCCCCCAACCTTTGCTTACACAAGCCATGGCTAACCGAATCCTTCGGGTGCCTTCCAACAATCACATACCATGGAGGAGTGTCTGTTTAAGTTAATTAATTCGGGACTGGGAATCCCATTGCCAGCTCTTTTTGCAAAATTATTGGATAAGCGGATGTGCCACTAGTCCATATGAGAGTCCGTCAAAAGTAAATGACAAGGTTGAAAGCTAAACACCACATACTTCCTCATGAGCTATAAAACATTAACACAAATTGAGAAGCATTTTGAATTGTTTAAAGGTAGCACTCAAGCAATTTACTTTGGAATGGCAGGAAATACCACATAGTAGGTAGGTATGGTGGACACAAATGGCATAATGGTTGGCTCAAGTATTTTGGATGCATGAGAAGTATTCCCTCTCAATACAAGGTTTAGGATAGCAAGGTTGTTTGAAGCAAACACAAATATGAACCGGTACAGCAAAACTTACATAAGAACATATTGCAAGCATTATAATACTCTACACTGTCTTCCTTGTTGCTCAAACACTTTTACCAGAAAATATCTAGACCTTAAGAGAGATCAATTATGCAAACCAATTTTAACAAGCTTTACGGTAGTTCTCCACTAATAGGTTTAAACTACATGCAAAAACTTATGATCTACTTGAGAGCTCAAAACAATTGCCAAGTATCAAATTATCCAAGACATATGAGGCATTTTCTGCTTCCAACCAAATAAAGATAAGTATTGTAGCTTCCAACTTTTATTCATTGAACATTAAAAGTAAAACGAAGAACAAGTGTTCATATGAAAAAGCGGAGTGTGTCTCTCTCCCAAACATGGATTGCTAGGATCCGAATTTATTCAAACATAAACAAAACGAAAAATAAACACACAGACGCTCCAAGTAAAGCACATATGATGTGACTGAATAAAAATATAGTTTCAGGGGAGGAACCTGATAAGTTGATGAAGAAGGGGATGCCTTGGGCATCCCCAAGCTTAGACGCTTGAGTCTTCTTGAAATATGCAGGGATGAACCACGGGGGCATCCCCAAGCTTAGACTTTTCACTCTTCTTGATCATATATCATCCTCCTCTCTTGACCCTTGAAAACTTCCTTCACAACAAACTTCTCATAAACTTCATTAGAGGGGTTAGTACTCAAAAAATTTGAATCCACCTTGGTCCTGTAGTGGCACATTGCAAGAACTCAATAAAACATTAGCTACAGCTCTCTATGTCTAGAAAAGCTCGCTTAAAGTCCACAAGAGACAATGCAAAAAAACAGAGACAGAATCTGCCAAAACAGAACAGCCAGTAAAGACGAATTTTAATAAAATACTTCCGTTGCTCAAATCAGAAAACGCAAAACTAATGAAAGTTGCGTAAATATCTGAGGAACACGCACATAAATTGGCATATTTTGCTGATTTTCCTACAGAGAAAACAGCCCAGATTCGTGACAGATAGAAATCTGTTTCTGCGCAGAAATCCAAATCTAGTATCAACCTTCGATTAGAGGCTTCACTTGGCACAAAAAAAACACAAAACTAAGATAAGGAGAGGTTGCTACAGTAGTAAACAACTTCCAAGACACAAATATAAAACAAAGTACTGTAGCAAAATAACACATGGGTTATCTCCCAAGAAGTTGCTTTCTTTATAGCCATTAAGATGGGCTCAGCAGTTTAAACGATGCACTCGCAAGAAATAGTATTTGAAGCAAAAGAGAGCATAAAGAAGCAATTTCAAAACACATTTAAGTCTAACATGCTTCCTATGAAAAGGAATCTTGTAAATAAACAAGTTCATGAAAAGCAAAGTAACAAGCATAGGAAGATAGAACAAGTGTAACTTCAAAATTTTAAGCATATAGAGAGGTGTTTTAGTACCATGCAAATCTCTACAACCATATTTTCCTCTCTCATAATAATTTTCAGTAGCTTCATGAGCAAACTCAACAATATAACTATCACATGCAGCATACTTTTCATGATTTCCAAACACATAATTTTTATCAAGTTCAAGAATAGTGGAATTAAAACTTTCAAACTTACTTTTATTAATAATATAACAAGGTAGTTGATCAATATCAAGAGATATGGGACTCCTAGATAAAGTCATGAACTCTCCAATCCCATTTTCATTAGTAGTACAATTAATATTATCAAGTAACATAGGACCATCATCTAGAGCTTTATCATAGACATTTGCTAAGCAAAATTCTTTAGTACCATGCATTTCGACATCAGGCACAAACAAAGCATTATCATAAGATTTATCAAAGTAGCATGGATTATCATAAATAACAGTAGCATAATTATTTTCACAAGTTTTACTCATAGGGAATATTTCAAGAGAATCCACAGGAACATAACATTCAACCTCTTTCGGTAAGCATGGAGGACAATCAAATAGTGTAAGAGATAAAGAGTTACTCTCATTAGAAGGTTGGCATGGGTAGCTAATCCATTCTTCCCCCTTTTGTTCGTCGCTCTCCTCTTCTTTTTCATCCAATGAGCTTTCAGGTTCATCAATTTCCTCCTCTTTTTCATCCAATGAGCTTTCAGGTTCATCAATTTCTTCTTCCACCGGTTCCTGCAAATTGTGAGTGCATTCTTGTGCATTAATGTGTCTCTCTTTATAATCAAGGATATAAGGATTCCTACTGTAGCATTCTATGCAAGAATTAAGGATAGTAGAGACATAATCTTTAAGGTCCTTACAAATAGCACAAGTTTCATAATTCTCAACCATGAAGGATTCTATCTCGGAGGCTCCCATAAATAAGACAAATTGTTCTACCTCTTCGAACCCATAAGGAATATAGCAATTCCGGTTATAGTTATTAATAAAAAATTCCTCACTAAAGCCACATTGAAATTTAAGATGTTTAGTATCCTGTTGAGAGTAACAGTTTATATCATGGCGTCTAAGCAAGATTCTAACAATTGTATTTAATTTCTCTATCATAGCACTCATTATTTTACCAGTTCTTGATTCTCTATAATTATTATAACATTCTATAAGCTCCAAGTAGGTTGTAGGTTCTCCCATAACAGCAGTTTTTAATTTTTTGGTTTTTCAAATTTTTATGGATTTTTGGGTATATGAGACAAATAAAACAAGACAAAAATAAACTAAGCAAAAGTAAACTACGCAAAATAATACTAGACAGAAATAAACTAAGCACAAATAAACTAGACAAAAGTAAACTAAGCAAAACAAAATAAAATAAAATAGAGAGAGAGGTAGAGTGTACTCCCCAGGTGAACTTATGAGTAGAGCTATGCCTCCCCGGCAACGGCGCCAGAAAACAGTCTTGATAACCCACAAGTATAGGGGATCGCGATAGTCTTCGAGGGTAGTATAACCCAAATTTATTGATTCGACACAAGGGGAGGTAAAGAATACTTATAAGCCTTAACAACTGAGTTGTCAATTCAGCTGCACCTGGAAAAGCACTAGCAACAGGGGTGATGTGAAAGTAGCAGTAATATGAGAGCAATAGTAACAGTAACACAGTAGCAGTAATAGCAATATGAGAGCGATGGCACCAGAATATAGTTGATACTACTTCCAATGACATAGAGAACAAGTATATTATGATGAGAGATGGACCGGGGTTCCCAGCGATCTACACTAGTGGTAACTCTCCAATAAGTGACAAGTGTTGGGTGAACAAATTACAGTTGGGCAATTGATAGGAATCAAAGCGAACAGAACATCAAGATTATTAATTATGTAGGCATGTTTTCCAATTATAGTCGTACGTGCTCGCAATGAGAAACTTGCACAACATCTTTTGTCCTACCAGCCGGTGGCAGCCGGGCCTCAAGGGAAACTACTGGATATTAAGGTACTCCTTTTAATAGAGTACCGGAGCAAAGCATTAACACTCCGTGAAAACATGTGATCCTCACATCACTACCATCCCCTCCGGTTGTCCCGATTCTTGTCACTTCGGGGCCTTTGGTTCCGGATAGTGACATGTGCATACAACTTGTAGATACAATCTAAACAATAAGTATAGAGCTCAAATCTAAGATCATGCCACTCGGGCCCTAGTGACAAGCATTAAGAATAACAAGATTGCAGCAACAATAACTTCACAAACTTTATAGATAGACTAATCATAATGTATCCTCCATCGGATCCCAACAAACACAACACCGATTACATCAGATGAATCTCAATCACGTAAGGCAGCTCATGAGACCATTGTATTGAAGTACATGGGGGAGAGTATACCGACATAGCTACTGCTAGAACCCGTAGTCCATGGGGGAACTACTCACGGAGCATGATGGAGGCGATGGCGTTGATGGAGATGGCTTCCGGGGGCACTTCCCCGTCCCGGCAGGGTGCCGGGACAGAGTTCTGTCCCCCGAATTGGAGTTTCGCGACGGTGGCGGCGCCCCTGGAGTCTTTCTGGAGTTTCGTCAATTGGTACGGTGTTTTTAGGTCGAAAGGGGTTTTATAGGCGAAGAGGCGGCGCAGGGGGGCACCTGGGGGCGCCACACCCTAGGCCGGCGCGGCCAGGGTCTGGCCCGCGCCGCCATGTGGTGTGGTGGCCCCCTGGCCCCTCTCCGACTCTTCTTCGGTGTTCTGGAGCCTTCCGGGAAAAATAGGAGGTTTGGCGTTGATTTCGTCCAATTCCGAGAATATTGCCCGAACAGCCTTTCTGGAACCAAAAACAGCAGAAAACAGGAACTGGCACTGTGGCATCTCGTTAATAGGTTAGTTTCCGGAAAATACATGAAATCATCATAAAGTGCAAGCAAAACATGTAAGTATTGTCATAAAACAAGCATGGAACGACAGAAATTATGGATACGTCGGGGACGTATCAGGCAATCAAACCGGTGACCCTACATAGGCAGAATGTTGGCCACCTAAAAGACAACACATCCAAAAAATGAGTGTAGTGGAGATATGCATGCTACGATGGATGTGGGGCCATGCAAGAAGGGATCGGATTATGAATGAGGTAATTCGCAATAGGCTAGGGGTGGCACCAATCGACGAGAAGCTATTCCAATACCGACTAAAGGTGGTTTTGGGCATATCAAGCGGAGGCCTCTAGAAGCTCCAGTTAACAGTGGAATTCTAAGGAGTATGGAGGATACTACAAGGACTAGAAGACGACCAAAGTTGACTTTGCGAAAGCGGTAAAAAAATACTTGAGGGATTGGAATGTACCTAAAGTTTTGGCTCTTGGTAGGACTACACGAAGATCAGTGATCCATGCAGGAATCTTCATTTACTCTCTTTTTCCTTCTCGTTCTTGTTTTGGCTTACTTTTTATGTTGGGTTTCATATCTAACATACCCCAAGTTGCTTGGGGGAAAGGCTTTGATGTTGTTTTTACTGTTGCACACCCTAGGTATTAATCATATAGTACAAGTAGCTAGACAACCCATAAAACACCGATAAACAGCTAGTACATGCTGCCAACAAAGAGGGTGGCAGCTCCCGCTCACTAAATCGCACTCTCCTACATGCCACCTGATGCACGTAAAATGCATATCTAAACTTTGTAGTTTATTGTCATACATTCCAACATATTTTCATGTTATAAGATGTTTATTGATGTTTTGCATTGAGTTATGGGAATTTCCATTGACCCCCTTTCATTGGTTTATAACTATACATAACAGGAAATCCCTATATTGTGTATTTTCAAGTTTCACGGACCTTACGGAACTCAAACGGAGCGAGGATTTTTTTGGAGTCAATATTTTTCCCGGAGACACAATATGAGAAGAAGTACCGGAGGGGGGCCACATGGCCCGAACGAGCACATGTGGCATGGGCCCCACCCTAGGCTGCACCACCATGTCTCGTTGCCTCCTCGAGCGTCCGCAACCATCTATTTTGATCTCAAACTGACGGGTTTGACCTAAAAACTACTATATATAGACCTCCTGAGGTGTACTTGGAGGAGGCGGCGTGGAAACACGAAGAAATTAAAGTTGAACCTTCGAAGATTGGAGGGGGACACGCTGCCGGAGCCATCCTTGGTTGCATCTCCACCCTCTCCAACATCATCAACACCAATACCATGATGAAGAGGGAGTAGTCCATCTGTGGACTATGGGTTTTTGACAGTAGCTTGATCTATCTATCTCTTGTGATATGTTGTTTAGATGCCATATGAGTTGTCTTTCATGGTTATGGTCATATTTGTAATTTCTATGTGGTGGGTCTTTTGTTTTATTGGATGATCTATGAGATCTGAATCTTTATTGTGTTCTTGATGTATTAATAGATGCATATTGTTACCCCATTCTTTGTTACTTGTTCTAATCAAACATGTATGAAATAGCATGTGTGGGAAATGGTGTGTATTAGATAGAGTAATATGGTGGTAGTAATGAGTTGTGACAACAAGCTTCATATCTACTATGGTCTTTACCAATTCTTTTGTTACCTCACTAGGGATAAATTGAATGCATGTGGTATATAATTCTTAGTGACAGATAAGAATTCTTGTTTAATATATGAATCATATGCTTGATCTATTGTGATATATTTAATTCAAGGTGGCATATTTGTTGTTCAAACATCATGTCAAAGTACCGAAAGCAATGCCCTGTTAATTCTTAAATCTAGATTGCTTGGAGTATCCCTTTCTAGTGGAGTATAAGTAAGATGTGTAGTATCATCTTTATGTTAGGATGTGATGTCCAAATGAATGCTAATCACGACACAAAATAAAATCTCATCAATATTTAGTTATCTACCGTGTTCTTAATGCAACCACACCTTTGTGAGAGAGTAGACAAGTGAATCCATTAACCCCAATCTACTATTTATCATAAGAAACAACTTTTACTTGCTTTTTCTTGCCTTTACATTTTTAGCATTAATTAATTTATAAAATACAGAAATATCTTTACTTCTTGCAACTACAACCAAAAACCCAAAAAAATTTGTTTACTCGTCTTACTTTACTTTGTAGCTTTAATTTTCTTTCTAGTATCTTATTTATTATTATTTTACTTTACTAATACCTAAGCCTTGTGCTTGAAAACCACATGGTGCAGTTGGGGGCACAAGACAAAGACTTTGGCTCGTAGGTTGCTAGACGAGGTGGGAAGAAGCTTTCCCTTTGTTCCCCAAGAGTTTGATATAAATCCCGAGTCACCCTTGTGGGGAAAATTTCTCTTGTTGCATCACCCTGCAGTTGGAGTCCCAATGATTTGACACACTTGTTGTAGTGTCATCAAGACATTTCAGGCGTCGTTGTCGGAGATTAAGCAAAAACACAACTGCAATTCCCACAACATAGTTAGACATTTTCTGGTGCCTTGCAAATTTTCATGCTTGGGAGGTTGCACCACTGTGAGTTCTTCTTATCTCTTAGATTTGCAAAGTATTTTTCTTTGTTTTGCTTTTGTATTTTTGTTTTTTGTTTTAAGTGTTTCTTTTCAGTTTTGTCTTTACTTTTCCCATACACAAAACCCATAAAATTGTTCTAGAATGGCTTCAACTAGTGCAAACAAAATATAGCAATCATTAATGATGAGGTAGTAAGATTTAGGAAATACTCTAAGGAATCCTTAATGGAAGCTTGGTATAGGATGCAAGAGACTGTAGAACTTACTACTCTCTTGCAAAAGTTTGCTAATGATCCATCTTTTAATGTTCATCAAACAGGATTTAGTTCATACATAGCTAATCATATTATCAAAGAAAAAGATAGAAATACATAATAATGAAGCTATAATACTACCAAAGCTTGAGGATGCCTGGATCCCCAAGATACAAGTTACTATTGGAAAAGAAACTTATCATGCTATATTATATTTAGGATCAAGTGTTCGTGTTGTGTCTAAAGAAAATTATAATGTTATATTAGATTAGGATCAAGTGTTTGTGTTCTGTCTTGATGACACTACAACGAGTGTGTCAATTCATTGGGACTCCAAGTGCAGAGTGATGCAGCAAGAGAAATTTTCCCCGAAAGGGTGACTCGGGATTTATATCAAAATCTCGGGGAACAAAGGCAAAGCTTATTCCAACCTTGTCCAGCAACTTGCGAAGCAAAGTTTTTGTCTTGTGCCCCCAACTCCACTGTGTCATTTTTAAGCACAAGGGTTCGGTATTAGTAAATTAAATAACATACTAGAAAGAAAATTAAAACTAGAAAATAAACTAAACAAGTAAATAGAGATGTTTTGGGGTTTTGAGCTGTAATTGCAACAAGTAAAGATATTTTTGTATTTTCGAAATTAATTAATGCTAAAAATGTAAAGGCAAGTGAAAGCAAGTAAAAGTTATTTCTTAGGATAAAAGGTGGACCAGGGTTCATGGGTTCACTTGTCTACTCTCTCATAAAGGTTCGGTGGCATTAAGAACATGATAGATAACTAAATATTGATGAGATTTTATTATGTGTCTTGATTAGCATTCATATGGGCATCACATCCTGACATAAAGATGATACTACACATCTTACTTATACTCCACTAGAAAGGGATACACTCCAAGCAATCTAGACTTGAGAATTCACAGAGCATTTATTTAGGTACTTTGGCATGATGTTTGAACAACAAATTAATATGCTACCTTGAATTAAACATATCACAACAGATGAAGCATATGATCCATAGATTAAACTAGACTACTTAGTTGTTACTAAGAATTATATAGCACATGCATTCACTTTATCCCTAGTGAGGTAATAAAAGAATTGGTAAAGACCATAGTAGATATGAGGCTTGTTGTCACAACTCATTACTACCACCATGTTACTTCATCTAATAAACACCACCCCCCACATCTTGCATACAAGTGATTAGAACAAGTAATAAAGAATAGGGGAACAATATGCATCTATTAATACATCAAGAACACAATAAAAATTCCGATCTCATAGATCATCCAATAAAACAAAAGATACACCACATAAGAATTACAAATATGGCCATAATCATCATAGGCTACTCATATGGCATCTAAACAACATACCACAAGAGAGAGAGACGGATCCAACTACTACCACAAAACGATAGTCCGGAGGTGGCCTACTCCCTCTTCATCATGGTGGCGGTGTTGATGATGTTGGAGAGGGTGGAGATGCAACAAGGGATGGCTCCGGCAGCGTTCCCCCTCCAATCTTCGCGGGTTCAGCATCAGTTTCGTGGTTTTGTGTTTCTACGCCGTCTCCTCCGAGAACGCCTCAAGGAGGAGGCTATATATATACTGGTTTTTAGGTTAAGCCCTTCAGTTTGAGATCAAAATGGACGGCTACTAACACTCGAGGAGGGAACGAGACATGGTGTCACGGCCTAGGGTGGGTTCATCACCACCTATGCTCGTTCAGGCCTCGTGGCCCCCCTCTGGTACTTCTTCTTCTCATATTTTTTCTCCGGGAAAATATTGATTTAAGAAAAATCCTCGGTCCATTTGAGTTCCTTAAGGTCCATGAAACTTAAAAATACACAAAACAGGGTTTCTATTCTACAGAGTTATAAACCAATGAAAGGGGTTGATATAAAATCCACATAAATCAATGCAAAACATGAATATAACATCTTATAACATGCAAATATGTTGGAATATATGACAATAAAACTACAAAGTTCATGTATTCATTTTACATGCATGAACCGCTTACGCGGTTTTTTTGTTAGAGGACGCTTTGGATTTCGGACCGGGTGCTTTTAACTCATACAATTAGTAAAGCCCATCATCATCCAAAGTGACTTCCGACACTTCACCAACTAGATGGGATAAAACTAACCATCTGATGTGGCAATCACTTCATCCTCATCTAAATAGGTTGTTTCCAACATAGGTTGTTTCCAGCATGGTTGATGTTTTAGGAACGACCGTAAGACAGTCAAATTCCATATGCCTCAATACTCTAGTTGAAGCACCAACCTCTTTGTTATTACTACCAAAACTAACACGAACATTATTCAGTTTCAAAGATAAAGATGAAGGTGAAAAGGAAAGAAAAGACTTGGAAGAAATTTCGGTACCATACGCGTCCAAATTATGAGCCGCTTTGTTGCACATCGCCTTTATCATTGAGTCCTCATCTGTCGCGGAAGCACCATCCCCTTCCACTCCATGTATCTCGCTCCGGCGAACGGTGGTAAGCCAATCGGTGAAGACACCATAGGGGAGGAATGGAGAAACACACCCAGCGTCCCCCTTGCATGCCCGATGGAGACCCAAGTGCGCTGGTCGACGAGTTCACAGTAGCAGCCAACCCGACTCCCTTTTTCTTGCTCGGGGAAGTAGATGGAGATGAACACGTACTCGATGCAGTGTTGAAGACCGTCGAGGTAGTTGTGATGACCATGCACTTGTCTGCAGCCATGCCGCACATGCGATCAGCAGTAGCAACGTGATGGCGTGCAGTTGCTGTGGGAGTTGGCAATCCCTGTGGTGTAACTTTTCTTTAGTTCCCCGGCAGCAGCGCTAGAAAAACTCTTGATGGTGCTTGACGTCACACCGTTGGGGAACCCCAAGAGGAAGGTATGATGAGCACAATAGCAAGTTTTTCCTCAGTAGAAAACCAAGGTTTAATCGCCCAGTAGAAGAAAGGCGTGACTTCTGAAGGTGTTGAACACAAAGGATTAAATGTATCGAGTGGAAAGAGATGTTTGCAGTGAAATTAAAGAGAATAGTGCTTGCAGAAATTAAACAGAACAGGATGATTGTATCAGTGTAAAAGAAAGGACCGGGATCCATAGTTCACTAGAGGTGTCTCTACATAAAGATAAATATCATGTTAGGTGAATAAATTACAGCTGGGCAATTGATAGAATACTGACCATACATGACAAGATGATTACTATGAGATTCGTTTGGGAATTACAACACAATACATAGACCGTAATCCAACTGTGTCTATGACTAATAATCCACCTTCTGGTTATCGTCCGAACCCCTTCCAGTATTAAGTTGCAAGCAACAGATTATCGCATTAAGCAATGTGTGTAAAGTAAACAATAGAATTTCCCTTGGATAGAACATTGCTATTTTCTCCTTTGTGGCAACAGCACATCTACATTCTTAGAAGTTATTGTCACTCTTCCAGAAAACTAGAGGCATGAACCTACTATCGAGCATAAATACTCCCTCTTGGAGTCACAAGCATTTACTTGGTCAGAGTATCTACTAGCAACGGTGAGCATGCAAGATCACAAATAACATATGACAAGTATATAATCGATCTCAGTATAGTATTCAATATTTATCGGATCCCAGCAAACACAACACGTAGCTTTACATAGGGATGGTCTTGATCATGTTAGGCAGCTCACAAGATCTAAACATGAGGCACAAATTGGAGAAGACAACCATCTAGCTACTGCTATGGACCCATAGTCCAGGGATGAACTACTCAGACATCACTTCGATGGCGGGCATGGCAATGTAGAGGCCTCTGGTGATGATCTCCCTCTCCGACATGGTGCCGGGAAGAGCTTCAGAACCATGTCTGCGATGGCGGCCGCGACGGAACTTTTCGTGGATGGAGGCTCGGGTCTTTAGGTTTTTCCCGAGATCGTGAATAAATAGGCGGAAGGGCGAGGTCGGTGGAGGTCAGGGTGGCCCACACCACCCCTTGGCGCAGGCCACACCCAGGCCGCGCCATGGGGTGGTCTGGCCGTCCTGTGGCGCCTCTTCGACCCCCCCCTTGGACTTTGTCTTCGCTACGGTAAAATATTGACTTCGGCTTTTGTTTCGTCCAATTCCGAGAATATTTCCTGTACAATTTTTCTGAAATATAAAATAGCAGAAAACAAGGAATTGACACTGTGGCATCTTGTTAATAGGTTAGTGCCGAAAAATGTATAAAAGTACATCGAAGTGTAAGCAAAACATATATAAATTGGTGTAAAACAAGCATGGAGCATCAAAAGTTATAGATACGTTTTCAACGTATCACAACGTTATCGACATGCACACGGGCCACGTGAAGAGCCCGCCTTCGCGAGCACTATCACATCACCTGCATGCTTCGCTGATCTGCGTCGCCCGCACGTGCATTCGCTTGCCAGAAATGGTGGCTTCTAATGACCGGATACTCTTGTCCGAACCGCCATTGCATTAATTGTATTCCTCACTTGAGATTTGGAACGAGAGAAATACGAGAGTTTTCGAAAATAAGGAAATGCTTACAACAATGATTCTAGCTAATATCAAGAGGTAATCAAAACTTTGGGTTGCCGCAGGTGCCAAACATGTGGGTGGTTTAGTGTCGGGAGATTAGTCCGGTTTGTTTTGCACGTTGCAATCTTGTAAAAACTATTCTTCTTAATTAATAAAATGAGGTAAAGCTTTTACCTCCATTTCAACAAGATATATAGTAGATTGTTGCTCAAAAAAATTCTGCTACACTAAGTGGCGCTTTAGGGTAGCTCGAGCTCCAGCTCCGTCCCTGATATGGAGTATGGATCAGCTGTCTAAATATAAGTCGACGGAATGTTGGTAGGACTGAGTTAATCCCTAAAATGTAACTTCAGTCTAGTGAAAAGTGAAAAAATAAATTGAAATTACACTTATGAGAAATCAGCCTAGACTTAAGAAATCTAGCTCAACTTAGAATTAGATAAAGCGAGTAAAATTTCGCCATGTTGACATTATCTTATTTTATGCCCAGTTCGTTTACCGCACGTAGTGCAACGTTTATTCCATCACCCTTCAACTCCTCAAGGCTCAAGCAGTACATCGATAGCAGTACTGTAATACAACACAATTGCTAATTATATATGCTAACTCACACGTAGACGTGGACGTACAACATCGAACTATCTGCATGTATCAGCCCTGTGAGTACTTGGCCTTGTAGTCGCTCCACAGCTGGTCCGCGGTCTTCCCCAGGATCTGCACGAAGTAGTCGTCGTTGTACCCGTCCTTGAGCTTGCCGTTCATCTCCGCCACAAACCCAGACTTGAGCGATTCGCAGTAATCCAGGAAATACGCCGTGACGGAATACCCCTCATCCCACCGGCTGCCCTGCCCCGGCTGCCCCCAGTTCCCCGCCGGGAGCCCGGCCTTGAGCCGCACGTAGTCGGCGATCCCCTCGAAGATCCCCGAGTGCGCCGCGTAGTCCTGCAGCCCCCACTGCCAGACGTGCGTCGCCTCGTGGTACAGCACGCCGTTCACCTACAAGCGCGCGCACGCATCGATTACGTACGTGAGGAGGGTAACGGATCAATTAGCTAGAAAGGCCGGCGTGCAGGATCATCAACGTACCCCCTCCTTGACGGCGGCGGCATCGCCGTCGGTTTCGGCGACAGACTGAGCTCGGAGCTGGATGGCGTTCCCGATGGTCACAGCCACCGCCCCAGGTTGGAGGATGTCGACGACGGTGAGGGTAACGGAGTCGTAGCCCACGCGGTCCTCCGGGTTGGGCTGGTTGAAGGTGGTCCAGATGAAGGAGGAGGCCTCGGAGAGCACCTGCTCCGCGTAGTCCACGCCGCCGTAGTCCCGGTCGAATCTCTGCCCGCCGGCGGAGTCCGGAACCGCATTTATCGCGTTGAAAGTCACGGCGCCGGCGGTGGCGGCCAGGGCCAGGAGGAGGACGACGAGGGGAGCGGCTGCTGCGCTTGCCATCTTCATCTTCCTTGGCTAGCTAGCTAGCTATCGATCGATCGTGCTTCGTTGAGTGGCAGTTGAGTGGATGGCCATATTTATAGGCTGCGCCGGCCATCAGGTCGTTTGGAAATTGGAATCGGTAGCACCGATACGTACGTTACGTGTCTAGTACAGTAAGAATGGAACTTGTCACCTTGACGTGTTCTTTCCAGCGCGCAAGCCGGACCTAGAGCATGTCTAACAGACTTTCTATTTTTCTACTCCGTAAAACGCAAGTAGAGACTCTATATTCACTTTCCATCGATCGAAAACTCGTCCGAACTAGCAGATCATGTATCCCCGCCTCTTATTTCATCCCGTATTTTCAAAAATGCAAAACCCGGGAGAATTCATAGATAGTTCTTCACATAGATCATAGATAGGATATACAAAATTGCGCGATCCTACTGGATCGCGACTTCTACAATGCTAGGGATGCGCCTAGTCATCGAGGATGATGATCGGAGTGGTGGCGGCGGCCTCCCGAGCCTTCAGCTCCTCGACGGCGGCGATGGCCTGCGCCACCTCCTCCGCGTCCGCCTGCTCCTTGTCGGCGGCGTCCTTCTTGCACGCGGCCACCGCCTCCAAGAAGAGGAGGTCCTCCCCCTCCTCCGCCTCCTCTTCCTCGTCGCCGGCTCGTGGCGCTCCTCCGCTGGGGCTCCCCTCCCACGCGGCCTTCCACGCACGCTCCTACTCCCACGCGCTCCGCCACTTCTCGAAATCGCCGCCGCTCATTGGCTTCAACGGCGGGTCGACCTTGTGGTAGTGGCCGCCCTCCGCGAAGTCCCGGAGCGTCAACGGCATCCACTCGGACCCGGCGTACTTGCACGCCGCACGCCGACTCCCGGCGGCGGAGAATTTGCAGTGGCGGCGCCACGCCTCCTCCAGCGTGGCCGGCTCGCGGGGACGCTTCGATCCAGCGGCGGGCGAGAGGCTGCTCCTACGTTGTGCGCTCATGGCTGGCGGCGGTGGAAATGTGGCGGCGT
The DNA here is from genome assembly GCF_019359855.2 of Lolium perenne. Lineage (NCBI taxonomy): Eukaryota > Viridiplantae > Streptophyta > Magnoliopsida > Poales > Poaceae > Lolium > Lolium perenne. The sequence continues at coordinate 128,953,196 of NC_067244.2, forward strand.
GCGCGTGGGAATTGCTCGCCGGAGTGGTGGCGGCGCACGGCGGGGCTAGGGTTGCGAGTGAGGGGTTGGAACCCCACTCGCACCTTCACCCTCTATTTGTAGGGGGCGGCGGGGCGAGTTTGACGGGCCCCGTATTCTGCCGATACGGGCCGGTCCAATACGGGGTCTGCGAGATGGCCCATTTCGCTCTCATCCTCTATCCCGTCGGAATAATACGGGTACCAGCTGTTTAAGGGGCTTCTAGACATGCTCTTACTTTGACTTGTAGTCGACTGTGCCCGTATGCAACCGTCGCTGTGAATGGATTGATGAAACTGCGAAGAAACCCCTTTGGTGTCTTAACCGTGTTGTTTTCTAGTAATAAGGCTCTGAAATTCTCTGTTCAGTTTTTGTGTTCCGACAAGTGCTTCCCTGCACACTAATTTGTTCCAGTTTCTGGAAGTCCATGCTTGACTGTACAGAATATCGTCAGTTTACGTGACAAGTCTCCCGTTGAAAAGTTCTTTCTGTTTCTTTATATTTTCTTATTGGAAAATGCTTGCTTTCAGTGACCGGTCAGGCGATGGGTCGCTCTCGCTGACAGGCTAGGCCTCTTCGTCCAAGCGATTTGATGCCGGCGCCGCACACCGCGGATATGTTGTTGTAATAGCATCTCCACCCGCATCCTCAAAGCGTTTTTCAGAGGTATTTGAAAGGTATTTGAAGCGCGTCGGATATTTTTTCGTTCCCAGCCGTGCGTCTCAAAGTCCCTTTCCGTCCGTCGCGGCTCAATACGGTGGCTGGCGCCCCGAACACATCCTCGGTCCACAGGGGACGCTCCGAGCGCGCCGGACACAGCGAGAAGCGAGGTGAGGAGTGGCAGACCCGACGCGTCAATGGCACACGAACGACGCTCGACCGTTGTCTACCTAACGATGGTGCAGTTTCCGGGAAGGGAATCGTCGTAGTGGCAACCACGTCGATCGACGCGCGAACCGCCGGAATGGAGCGCAAACTTCGTAGAAGAGAAACCGCAGCTCCCTTCGATATCTGCGCCGCCATTCATCCGCGCCATCTTCATCTTCCTTGGCTAGCTAGCTAGCTAGCTATCAATCGATCGTGCTTCGTTGAGTGGCAGTTGAGTGGATGGCCATATTTATAGGCTGCGCCGGCCATCAGGTTCGTTTGGAAATTGGAATTGGTAGCACCGATACCTACGTTATGTGTTTAGTAAATCCCGTCGGAACCGAACTTTTCTGGCGATTTACGGTTCGGGCCGAAACGCGCGCAGATCAGCGCCCGAATACATGGGTCGGCCCGAATCGAAAGTTCGGGAGCCCGAGAAATCCCCCGCACGGCCCCTATGAAAAGGGATGGGGAGTTCAGTTCGCAAACCCTACTCCCCTCCGCCCAAAAATTTCAAAACAAAGAAAATGAATTTCCCTTTTTCCAAATTTTGGAACCAACAAAAACATTTATTAAATTAAGTTTGATACCTAGTGATCATGCTTAATTCTTGTGCTATTGTCATGATTGTTTAATTAGTATTTGAAATGATCTTAAACCCTAAACCTCACCCCTCTTTTGACCATCCAAGGTAAAATAAAATAAAAAGAATTTAAATAAGAAAAAGGGCATATGTGCCTATGGCTATTTTTGTAAAACTTTACCCTAGGCCTTTCTACCTTGTTTATAGGATTAGAAAACCTTAGTAAACCTTACCTAGTACCTATCAAACCAAATCCAAGTTGAAACCAAAGAAAATAAAAATAAAATAAAAATGCCATAGAGGCATATGAGAGTAAATAGCAAATTTGTGAATTTGAGGATCTTGACCCTAAGACTTGTTGTGAATGTTTGGATCACTCCTCTATACCATTTCAACACTCAACAACATCAATTGGGTTAAGAAAAGTCAAAGTAAAAAATCAAATGAACATATGCATAGAGGCATATGTGGCACATAGCCATTTTACCCAAATCTTGCCCTCTGCACTCCTACCTTACCCAAATGGTGTGAAACCATCTCTAAACCTAATCTCACACTAAATAGACCCTAGACCTTGCCCAAGTAAAGCAAGATGAACAAAAGAGGAAAATAAGAGAAATTGGAATATCACCTCTTAGGTGTTTATGGCTATTTTTGCAAATCTTTGAGCTAGACCTTTTAGAATGGTTTCAATGGTTTGGAAATATTCCTAAACTAATAAGAATCACTTTTGAGTCAATAAAAATAAAATCAAATAGAGAGAAATGAAATAGTGAGAAAATGCCATTTTCACTCAGATACACTTTTAGCCAATTATGCAAATCTTTAACCTAGGCCCCAATTGCTTGTGCCTTTGCTTGTGAAACCCTTAGATATCAAAAACAAACACTTTTGCATCAAAGAAACACAAATCAAATCAAAGGAAAATTCAAATCTCTCTCACATCTGATAATGGTCACTTTGCCCTTTTATAAAATCTTACCCACTTTGCACCCCTGGTTTGGGATTTTCTTAAACCAGACTTGGCCAACCCTTTCCACCTCATCCAAGACCATGTCAAGGTGAACAAGTTTTATGTTGACCATCAAGGTTGACTCTGCCTAGGTTGACCAGAAAAGAGAGGACAAGTGAAGACTTTGAAACAAAGAGAAGATGAGCCCCTTTTTGAAATCTTGCAAACCAGCATCAAATTGACCCCCACCACCACCATTCTACTCCATTCAATATTCAAATCAACTCCACCAAAAAGAATGTCAAAATTCAACAAAATTTCTCATGCGGCCATTTTGTCAAACACTTGGCAGGCATGATATTCAGTTTGGCACACACCCTTTTAACCACTGGTTTTTAGCCTAAACCCCTTTTGGTTTGTGATCATCAACCTCCTGGTACCTCCTCTGCATCATCCCATGTACTGCAGCCCTGCTAAAAGGGAAGGAATGATCAAAATCTTCACCATGCCAAGCTCAAGGACACCACCATGCCACTCATGGTTTCCCTTCTTCTCTGATCAGCATCACCATGTCAGCAAGCACGCCCACCCTCTCTCACGCACGCTCGTACCATCCCTGGCTCAAAACAAGCCCTACACTGGCCAAACCACGCGCGCCCAGACACGCCCATGCCGGCCACGTCGCGCCAGAGCGTGCACTGGCACGTCTCTGGACACGACAGAACGTCTGCTCGCCTCGCTGCGTCAACGCTCCCCTCGCCTTCTCCCTTTGCACGCGCGATCACCACTGCACCAGCTACACCGTAGACACGCTCATAGGCTCGCGGAAGCAACATCGCCGTCGCCATGATCAAAGGTTTTCCCGCCAGTACTGCTGTCGAGGGTACTCCTCGGCAATGCCCTCCGTTTGGGGCTTAGGGTTAGCAGAATCCTGCAAGCTGACACGAGACATCGGTTCACAGACAAGCGGGGAGAGCGATTTACCCAGGTTTGGGGCCCTCGATGAGGTAAAACCCTTACGTCATGCCTGTCTGTTCTTGATTATGATGATAATGGGTTACAATGGGGTGCCGAATAGTTCGGCTGAGATCTCGTCGAGAGGCTAAGTGCTACTATGACCTAGCTTTGGACTTTCTGGTGGCTAGTATTGCTATGATTGGTTCTGTCCTTCGGCAGCCCCTCTCCTGGCCTTTATATAGGAGGCCAGGTCTCAAGAGGTCTAACCAAGTACGACTAGGTTTACAACAGCTTTAGATCTAATCCTTCCTTGTTCGGCCGCTTCCTTGTCTTGCCCGCCAAGGATTCCTCCGCTGCGCCGCCCAGGTGGCCCATCTTGCCTCCAGGTGTCTTCATGGGCCTCCAACTAATCAATACATGATAGGGCAATGTCGGTTACCCGAAGAGTAATGCCCACGTCAGTAGCCCCCGAGTGTCTAGCCGAACATTGTTCGGGTAGAGACTGAAGCATGTTTTCTGTTGATGTTCTTCTCCTTGATTGTCCTTGTTTGTCTTGAATCAACATCATCCTTCTTATCGGGTGCGCGGCAGCGCTCCCGATGGGAGTAGCCCCCGAGTCTAGGTACGGATGCTTGCAATCCGTGCGTAGACTCAAGTTGTACCACTCAAGCATTCTTCTCTGCCGAAGTTTTCTGCAGGTCTTCATAGGCCATCCGATATATTTTCCACTTGCAAGGGATAATGAGTAACGTGCCCAACTTTTGTTGGTTAACTACCGATGGAAAAACAACGTTACTCTACACAGAATCAAGTCCCCGGGCATGATCCTGGAGTGCAAATTTTTTTATCGGGTGCGCTTCCAGCACTCCCGATGGGAGTAGCCCCCGAGTCTGGGCACAGGTGCTTGCAACTGGGTGCAGATTCGGGCTAAGCAACCCTCTTTCTCTTCATCACTCTTATTTTTCCTTCGAATCCTCAATCATATCGGGTGCGCGTCAGCGCTCCCGATGGGAGTAGCCCCCGAGTCTAAGCGCAGATGCTTTGTAATCTGTGCTTAGATTCAAGTTTACCATCCGATAGTTTTTTTTTATATTCTTTCGAATGCTTCAGGCAACTTTTATGATGTCATTGATGACGTTTTATCGATACCTTGATTTTGACTGACAAGGCGTTACCCACGGGGCCCATTCTCTCTCCATCTGGTCCTGTTTTCAAGCAATTTCCAATCTCTGCGCACAGTTACCAAGGTGGCTCCTCGATTCCCGCAACCATTAATTGGAAATATGCCCGTTTGATAGACTGACATCAATGACACGTGCTCACGCATCTTTCCTCCTCTTAATGTCTCCAAAGGGCGAGAAATCCCTAATCCTTTCCCACATCTGTCTTTGCCTTCCTTCTTCTTCCTTCCGTAGCCGCTGCGCCGCCACCACCGCTTCTCCAATCTTCCCCAGATCTAGACAATGGTGAAGAAGAAGAACGTCACTGCCACCGGCAGCTCTACGACTGGTGGTGCCGCCGCCAAATCTTCCTCCACTCTCTCAAGGAAGAGTCCCTCAGATACTCCTCCTACGGCTCCGGCGCCGCCGGCGCCGCCAGGTTCTTTAGCCAAGCTAGGAGATTGGCTGGCGTCCTCCATCACGAAACGTGATGAGAAGAGGGCTCGAAGCCTTGGGTTGGTCTCCCCTGACGAGGGGGACGTGATTCTTCCAGGTGCGATCTCTCGGCCCAGTCCTCCCGCTGGTTTTACCGTGGTATTCTTATCATTCCTACATCGGGGTCTTTCGCTTCCTGCCCATGAATTCCTCCTTCGCCTTCTTCGGACTTATGAAATCCAACTGTGGCAACTTACTCCCAACTCAATCCTTCACGTTGTTGTGTTTATCACCCTTTGTGAGGCATTTTTGGGCATCGAGCCCCATTTCGGATTGTGGAAGAAAATCTTCTACGTTAAGAGGTACAGCAGTAGCAATGGATCCTTCGTCATTGGAGGTGTGGGGTTCGTGGCTCGCTCGGAGGTTAACTACTTTAGTTTCCCGATGAGAGAATCCGTGCAAGGATGGAGACTGAAGTGGTTTTATGTCAAGGATTTTGTGACAACCGAATCCCAGCTTCCTTGCTTTGTCGACGTTCTTGAGGCTAAGCCGAAGGGTTCCTGGAGGAACATTCTTTCTTCTGACGAAAAGGCAGTAGCCGACGAGTTATTCACCAAATTCCTTCGGATCAAAGAAGCCGATGGTCAAACCATGATTGGCACGGAGGTAGCAGCGGTGTTCCTGAGGCGTCGAGTTCATCCAGTCATGGCGAGGGTTCGTCCAATGTGGATGTACAAGGGTCCAAAAGATGAAACCAGAATCAATGTCGCTGAACTGTCGGAAAAGGAGCTTCTTGACGAAGTCCGTCTCCTTACTCTCTTTAGTCAAGAGGACTCGATCCCATTGATATCTTCCTATGCCCCTCTCGACGCCAACCATCCGTTGTCAGAGGTAACTCTCTTTCTTATACCCTTATTATGTTGTTTTTGCTCAATCGACAGTGTTTGTTTAGTCGACAGTGTTTGTTTAGTCGGCAGTGTTTGTTTAGTCGGCATGTTTCCATTGTTCTTATTCACTCCATTCTTCAGCAGGTTCCCATAGTTTCTGGAAACTTGCAGGATTCACCGAATGACAATTCTCAAGGAAGAGCTTCCTCGATCCCTGTTGATTTCCGCACTACCGAACATATAGATCCAGAGGATGAATGTGATGACCCGATAGATTCGGAAGCTGCCCATGCCAACCTTCCTTCCCCAGTCGATGATGCTTGCAACACAGAAGGATCAGTGCGTGATGATGACGCTGATCATGATGCCTTTATTGATGCAGCTGTGGAGGAGGCCAGGTCTTCACCCGCAAAGAGATCGACCGGCGGCTTTGCCGATGAAGATGACCTCTTCGATATGTAAGTATCTTCTTCCCTGAAGCTGTATTTCATCCTTTTACTTCTTGCATCCCATTCATAACTTTTCGTCGATCAATTCCCTTCATAGCGACGAGGGTTTCGTCGAGCCGCCGGCCAAGAAGGCTAAACCCGGAGCCACTCCGCCGGACGTCGCTGCTTCTGAAGCGTCGGTTCCTGATGTCTACTCACGCTTCTTTTCCTGTAGACAGTGTTGGGCCTCAAAGAGCAGAGGTTTGTAGAACAGCAGCAAGTTTTCCCTTAAGTGGATCACCCAAGGTTTATCGAACTCAGGGAGGAAGAGGTCAAAGATATCCCTCTCATGCAACCCTGCAACCACAAAGCAAGAAGTCTCTTGTGTCCCCAACACACCTAATACACTTGTCAGATGTATAGGTGCACTAGTTCGGCGAAGAGATAGTGAAATACAGGTGGTATGAATGTATATGAGCAGTAGTAACGGTACCAGAAAATAGCTTGATGCTACAACTGGCGTGTGGTTGATGGTGGTAATATTGCAGGCAGTACGGATGCAGTAAAACAGTAAACAAGCGATGATTGCAGTATTTGGAAACAAGGCCTAGGGATTATACTTTCACTAGTGGACACTCTCAACATTGATCACATAACAGAATAAATAGATAATTGCTATACTCTACACTCTCTTGTTGGATGATGAACACCACTAATTGTGTAGGGCTACGAGAGCACCTCAATGCCAGAGTTAACAAGCTCCACAATATTCGATATTCATATTTAAATAACCTTAGAGTGCATGATAGATCAACACAACTATACCAAGTACTAACATAGCATGCACACTGTCACCTTCATACTATGAAAGGAGGAATAGATCACATTAATACCATCATAGTAATAGTTAACTTCATAATCTACAAGAGATCATAATCATAAACTACACCAAGTACTATATGATGCACACACTGTCACCATTACATCATGAAGGAGGAATAGAGTACTTTAATAACATCACTAGAGTAGCACGTATATTAATAGTGATACAAAGCTCATTGCAATCATAAAGGAATATAAATAAGCACTTCACTATGCTATTCATAACAGTTAATAAGTATTCTGTGAAATATAGCCTAAGAGACCCACACGGTGCACACACTGTCACCTTTACACACGTGGGACAAGGGGTCTCCGGAGATCGCATAAGTAAAATCCACTTGAATAACATAACGACATCTAGATTACAAGCTCATCATATGAATCTCAATCATGTAAGGCAGCTCATGAGATTATTGTATTGAAGTACATAGGGAGAGATATTAACCACATAGCTACCGGTACAGCCCCTTAGCCTCGATGGAGAACTACTCCCTCCTCATGGGAGACAGCAGCGTTGATGAAGATTGCGGTGGTGTCGATGGAGATGCCTTCCGGGGGCACTTCCCCATCCCGGCGGCGTGCCGGAACAGAGAGTCCTGTCCCCCAGATCTTGGCTTCGTGATGGCGGCGGCTCTGGAAGGTTTCTCGTACCGTGGCTTTTCCGTATCGAAGATTTAGGTCACGGACCTTTAAATAGGCGAAGAGGCGGAGTCGGAGGGCTGACAAGGCGGTGACACCATAGGGGGCGCCCCCCTGGGCCGCGCCGCCCTGGCGTCTGGTGGCCCTGTGGCCCCCCTCTGGTTCCTCTCGGGTGTTCTGGAAGCTTCGTCCAATTATAAGATGCTGGGCGTTGATTTCGTCCAATTCCGAGAATATTTCCTTACTAGGATTTCTGAAACCAAAAACAGCAGAAAACAGGAACTGGCACTTCGGCATCTCGTCAATAGGTTAGTTCCGGAAAACGCATAAAATAATCATAAAGTGTGAACAAAACATGTAGGTATTGTCATAAAACAAGCATGGAACATCAAAAATTATCGATACGTCGGAGACGTATCAGCATCCCCAAGCTTAGTTCCTACTCGTCCTCGAGTAGGTAAACGATAACAAAGATAATTTCTGAAGTGACATGCTACCAACATGATCTTAATCATACTATTGTAAAGCATATGAGATGAATGCAGCGATTCAAAGCAATGGTAAAGACAATGATTAAACAACTGAATCATATAGCAAAGACTTTTCATGAATAGTACTTTCAAGACAAGCATCAATAAGTCTTGCATAAGAGTTAACTCATAAAGCAATAGATTCAAAGTAAAGGCATTGAAGCAACACAAAGGAATATTAAGTTTCAGCGGTTTCTTTCAACTTGTAACATGTATATCTCATGGATAATTGTCAACATAAAGTAAAATAATAAGTGCAATAAGCAAGTATGTAGGAATCAATGCACAGTTAACACAAGTGTTTGCTTCTAAGATGGAAGGAAATAGGTAAACTGACTCAACATAAAAGTAGAAGAATGGCCCTTCGAAGAGGGAAGCATTGATTGCTATATTTGTGCTAGAGCTTTTATTTTGAAAACATAAAGAGAGCATAAAAGTAATGTTTTGAGAGGTGTTTGTTGTTGTCAACGAATGGTAGTGGGCACTCTAACCCCCTTGCCAGACAAACCTTCAAAGAGCGGCTCCCATGAAACATTTTTATTTTTGGGTGGCACTCCTTCCAACCTTTACTTTCACAAACCATGGCTAACCGAATCCTCGGGTGCCTGCCAACAATCTCATACCATGAAGGAGTGCCTTTTTATTTTAGTTTTATTTAGATGACACTCCTCCCCACCTTTGCTTTCTCAAGCCATGGCTAACCGAATCCTCGGGTGCCGTCCAACAATCACATACCATGGAGCAGTGTCTGTTTTTTGTAAAATCATGAAAGTTAATTAATTTGGGGCTGGGAACCCCATTGCCAGCTCTTTTTGCAAAATTATTGGATAAGCGGATGAAGCCACTAGTCCATTGGTGAAAGTTGCCCAACAAGATTGAAAGATAAACACCACATACTTCCTCATGAGCTATAAAACATTGACACAAATAAGAGGTAATAACTTTTGAAGTGTTTAAAGATAGCACTCAAGCAATTTACTTTGGAATGGCAGAGAAATACCGTGTAGTAGGTAGGTATGGTGGACACAAATGGCATAGTGTTTGGCTCAAGGATTTGGAAGCATGAGAAGTATTCCCTCTCAATACAAGGTTTAGGCTAGCAAGGTTATTTGAAGCAAACACAGTATGAACTAGTACAGCAAAACTTACATAAGAACATATTGCAAGCATTATAAGACTCTACACTGTTTTCCTTGTTGTTCAAACACCTTTACCAGAAAATATCTAGACCTTAGAGAGACCAATCATGCAAACCAAATTTTAGCAAGCTCTATGTATTTCTTCATTAATAGGTGCAAAGTATATGATGCAAGAGCTTAAACATGAGCACAACAATTGCCAAGTATCAAGTTATTCAAGACATCATACCAATTACTACATGTAGCATTTCCCGTTTTCCAACCATATAACAATGAACGAAGCAGTTTCAACCTTCGCCATGAATATTAAAAGCTAAGAACACATGTGTTCATACGAACCAGCGGAGCATGTCTCTCTCCCACACAAGCATGAATTTATTCAAACAAAACAAAAAATAAAAGCAAACAGACGCTCCAAGTAAAGTACATAAGATGTGATGGAATAAAAATATAGTTTCACTAGAGGAACCTGATAATGTTGTCGATGAAGAAGGGGATGCCTTGGGCATCCCCAAGCTTAGACGCTTGAGTCTTCTTGAAATATGCAGGGGTGAACCACCGGGGCATCCCCAAGCTTAGAGCTTTCACTCTCCTTGATCATATTGTATCATCCTCCTCTCTTGACCCTTGAAAACTTCCTCCACACCAAACTCAAAACAACTCATTAGAGGGTTAGTGCATAATCAAAAATTCACATGTTCAGAGATGACACAATCATTCTTAACACTTCTGGACATTGCTCAAAGCTACTGGAAGCTAATGGAATAAAGAAATCCATCCCACATAGCAAAAAAAGCAATGCGAAATAAAAGGCAGAATCTATCAGAACAGAACAGTCCGTAAAGTCGAATTTTATAAAGGCACCAGACTTGCTCAAATGAAAATGCTCCAATTTAATGAAAGTTGCGTACATATCTGACGATCACGCACGTAAATTTGCAGATTTTTCTGAGTTACTTACAGAGAACCCTGCCCAAATTCGTGACAGACATAAATCTGTTTCTGTGCAGTAATCCAAATCTAGTATCAACCTTTCTATCAAAGACTTCACTTGGCACAACAATGCAATAAAATAAAGATAAGGAGAGGTTGATACAGTAGTAACAACTTCCAAGACACAAATATAAAACAAAATTGCTTTAGTAAAATAAACACATGGGTTATCTCCCAAGAAGTTCTTTCTTTATAGCCATTAAGATGGGCTCAGCAGTTTTAATGATGCACTCGCAAGAAATAGTATTTGAAGCAAAAGAGAGCATCAAGAGGCAAATCCAAAACACATTTAAGTCTAACCCACTTCCTATGAAAAGGAATCTTGTAAATAAACAAGTTCAAGAAGCATAATGCAACAAGCATAGAAAGATAAAACAAGTGCAGCTTCAAGATTTTCAGCAAAAAAAGAGAGGTGTTTTAGTAACATGAAAATTTCTACAACCATATTTTCCTCTCTCATAATAATATCCAGTAGCATCATGAGCAAACTCAACAATATAACTATCAAATGAAACATTCTTATCATGAGTCTCATGCATAAAATTATTACTCTCCACATAAGCATAATCAATTTTATTAGTTGTAGTGGGAGCAAATTCAACAAAGTAGCTATCATCAAATATAGGAGGCATATTGTAATCATAATTAGATTTATCCTCCATAGTAGGTGGCACCAAAAGACCACTATCATTATAATCATCATAAATGTGAGGCAAAGTATCATCAAAGAAAATTTTCTCCTCAATGCTTGGGGGACTAAAAAGATCATGCTCATCAAAACCAGCTTCCCCAAGCTTAGAATTTTCCATATCATTAGCAACAATGGTATTCAAAGTGTTCATACTAATATGTTCCATGGGTTTTTTAATTTTCGCATCAAACCATCCATGTCTTAACTCAGGAAATAGTTTTAAAAGCTCACTGTTGCTTTCCATTATGCCAAACTAGTGTAAAACAAGAAACAAAAAGATGCAATTGCAGGATCTAAAGGAAATAGCTTCGAGTACTTACAACGGCGCCGTAAAATAGCTTAGTAGCCGAGATCTGGAGTGTGAGTACCTTTTACCTTTCCTCCCCGGCAACGGCGCCAGAAAAATAGCTTGATGTCTACTCACGCTTCTTTTCCTGTAGACAGTGTTGGGCCTCCAAGAGCAGAGGTTTGTAGAACAGCAGCAAGTTTTCCCTTAAGTGGATCACCCAAGGTTTATCGAACTCAGGGAGGAAGAGGTCAAAGATATCCCTCTCATGCAACCCTGCAACCACAAAGCAAGAAGTCTCTTGTGTCCCCAACACACCTAATACACTTGTCAGATGTATAGGTGCACTAGTTCGGCGAAGAGATAGTGAAATACAGGTGGTATGAATGTATATGAGCAGTAGTAACGGCACCAGAAAATAGCTTGATGCTACAACTGGCGTGTGGTTGATGGTGGTTATATTGCAGGCAGTACGGATGCAGTAAAACAGTAAACAAGCGATGATTGCAGTATTTGGAAACAAGGCCTAGGGATTATACTTTCACTAGTGGACACTCTCAACATTGATCACATAACAGAACAAATAGATAATTGCTATACTCTACACTCTCTTGTTGGATGATGAACACCACTAATTGTGTAGGGCTACGAGAGCACCTCAATGCCGGAGTTAACAAGCTCCACAATATTCGATATTCATATTTAAATAACCTTAGAGTGCATGATAGATCAACACAACTATACCAAGTACTAACATAGCATGCACATTGTCACCTTCATACTATGATAGGAGGAATAGATCACATTAATACCATCATAGTAATAGTTAACTTAATAATCTACAAGAGATCATAATCATAAACTACACCAAGTACTACATGATGCACACACTGTCACCATTACATCATGAAGGAGGAATAGAGTACTTTAATAACATCACTAGAGTAGCACGTAGATTAATAGTGATACAAAGCTCATTGCAATCATAAAGGAATATAAATAAGCACTTCATTATGCTATTCATAACAGTGAATAAGTATTCTGTGAAATATAGCCTAAGAGACCCACACGGTGCACACACTGTCACCTTTACACACGTGGGACAAGGAGTCTCCGGAGATCACATAAGTAAAATCCACTTGAATAACATAATGACATCTAGATTACAAGCTCATCATATGAATCTCAATCATGTAAGGCAGCTCATGAGATTATTGTATTGAAGTACATAGGGAGAGAGATTAACCACATAGCTACCGGTACAGCCCCTTAGCCTCGATGGAGAACTACTCCCTCCTCATGGGAGACAGCAGCGTTGATGAAGATGGCGGTGGTGTCGATGGAGATGCCTTCCGGGGGCACTTCCCCGTCCCAGCGGCGTGCCGGAACAGAGAGTCATGTCCCCCAGATCTTGGCTTCGCGATGGCGGCGGCTCTGGAAGGTTTCTCGTACCGTGGCTTTTCCGTATCGAAGATTTAGGTCAGGGACCTTTAAATAGGCGAAGAGGCGGAGTCGGAGGGCTGACGAGGCGGTGACACCATAGGGGGCGCGCCCCCCCTGGGCCGCGCCGCCCTGGCATCTGGTGGCCCTGTGGCTCCCCTCTGGTTCCTCTCGGGTGTTCTGGAAGCTTCGTCCAATTATAAGATGCTGGGCGTTGATTTCGTCCAATTCCGAGAATATTTCCTTACTAGGATTTCTGAAACCAAAAACAGCAGAAAACAGGAACTGGCACTTCGGCGTCTCGTCAATAGGTTAGTTCCGGAAAACGCATAAAATAATCATAAAGTGTGAACAAAACATGTAGGTATTGTCATAAAACAAGCATGGAACATCAGAAATTATCGATACGTCGGAGACGTATCAGTTCCTAAAGCAGCCCCCGCAGCTCAGATATCAACCGCTTCCTCCCTTTCTAAAGGGAAGGATGCTCCTTCAACTGCCACTACCAGGACTCCTCCTTCTGTAAGTCCCTCTCGGTTGCAGCATGAACTTCTCGAGCGTGTATCTTGCTTAATGATTTCTCATTGAATAACCCCCTCTTTTTCCTTTAGGACCTGCGAGGAGTTATCTCCTCTTTGGAGGCCTTTGCTTCCCAATTCACTTCTCTGGAAGCAGAGAAAGTTCGGCTCCAGAAGGAGATTAAATCTTCCTCCTCAAAGTTAGATGGTGCGGTCAAGATAGCTGCCGAGGCCCGCCAAGAAGTCGAGTCCTTGAAGGAGGAGCTGGGCAAGCTGAAAGAGAAGTTAAGAGAGGAAGAGGCGACCAGGCTAGCTGCCGAAGCTCGGGCGGCTGAAAAGGATGAACTCCTTCGCCAATCTTCCTTGGCTTTACTTGGTAATCTCTTTTGTTTTCCTCTGTCAATTATCGTACTTATGGGCTCAGCCTTTTATCAATGATCTCTTCTCATTCTGCAGAAGCCGCCAACATTCCTGCCGACGCCTTGGACAAAATTCCAGACAACTCTCCGTCTAATGGCTTGTCGATGACTCTTGCTTCTCATCAGCTCACACGGGAGCTTCTTGCGAAGGGAAAGGGTGCCATGGCGCGGATACACTCGATGATCTTCCCCAAGATCAGTCAAGATAAAACTCTGGGGCAGTTGATCGACGCCTTCGCAATTGACACCAAAGAGGTTATCGAGGTATTCAAACGCACTTTGCGTACCTATGGCGCCGTCCTTGCCTTCCAACTTATGATGGGTCACGGCTTTAAGGCTGATATAGAAATAATGTCCAAGGAGCTGCCGAAGGAGGAGGATGGGCGGTTGGTCGATTTGAGCACCTTCAAAGCGTCAGCCGTTAGATGTGCACGCCAGCTTCTTCAGTTGGTTTCATCAAGAAAGACGTCGGCAGGCCCTAGCTTATCGACCCAGACTCAAGCGCTCTGATCTTTTGTAGCAAACTTTTCCTTAATTGGATGTGAAACTTTGTCTTGCTTGGATATTCTTCGGTTGTGATAAACTCTGTGCTAGCAATGTTGCTAGCACACTCTTTGTTATAATACTGTCACTTGCATTCTCCCGATGGGAGTATCTTCCGATGTTTCGAGGAATCGGTCTGTCATGCTTTTTGACGCTGTTTCTTGCAGGTGTTCCCCGTGCCTGCATCTGTCGAAGATTCTTCGGGTGCTCTTTCTGAAGATGATCGGATCCAACGTATGAAGGATCGGATCACACAGTTGGAGAAGGATCTGCGCAGCACCTACGCCTTGGCTGCTATCATCAAGAAGAAGGGCGAAATCGCGGCTGATGTAGAGCGCTACGCCCTTACCGAACTTCATAAAGCCACCGAAAGTTTAAACTATAAGTCCCCTGACCCTTGTATTCATTACTCTTCCACCAGAAACATGCCGCCTGATCTTTTATTGATCGCTCTGCCAGTCATATCTCTGAATCGTGCGTAGGAGAACAAGCGGATTCACGAGCGTGTACACACGCTGACCCAGTTGTCGTCAGCCGAAGAAATTTTCTGGCGGGAGTTGTCGAAGGCGTCGGCTGTTGCACAGTTCAGGATCGGGTCCAACAGGTTCACCACTTCTTCGACAAGTGCTACAAAGCCCTGAGGGTAGTTTGGAGGACAATGTTTCCCTTGAACAGAGTTCCCCCCACATTATTAACTCTGATGTCGGAGTTTGGGAATATGATACGCGTACAGCACGCGACCGTTGGGAACCCCAAGAGGAAGGTGTGATGCGTACAGCAGCAAGTTTTCCCTCAATAAGAAACCAAGGTTTATCGAACCAGTAGGAGCCAAGAAGCACGTTGAAGGTTGATGGCGGCGGAGTATAGTGCGGCGCAACACCAGGGATTCCGGCGCCAACGTGGAACCTGCACAACACAACCAAAGTACTTTGTCCCACGTAACAGTGAGGTTGTCAATCTCACCGGCTTGCTGTAACAAAGGATTAGATGTATAGTGTGGATGATGATTGTTTGCAGAGAACATTAGAACGAGTATTGCAGTAGATTGTATTCGATGTAAAGAATGGACCGGGGTCCACAGTTCACTAGAGGTGTCTCTCCCATAAGAATAAGCATGTTGGGTGAACAAATTACAGTTGGGCAATTGACAAATAAAGAGGGCATGACCATGCACATACATGTTATGATGAGTATTGTGACATTTAATTGGGCATTACGACAAAGTACATAGACCGCTATCCAGCATGCATCTATGCCTAAAAAGTCCACCTTCAGGTTATCATCCGAACCCCCTCCAGTATTAAGTTGCAAACAACAGACAATTGCATTAAGTATGGTGCGTAATGTAATCAACAAATACATCCTTAGACATAGCATTGATGTTTTATCCCTAGTGGCAACAGCACATCCACAACCTTAGAGGTTTCTGTCACTCCCCCAGATTTAATGGAGACATGAACCCACTATCGAGCATAAATACTCCCTCTTGGAGTTACAAGTAATGACTTGGCCAGAGCCTCTACTAATAACGGAGAGCATGCAAGATCATAAACAACACATAGGTAAACTGATAATCAACATAGCATAGTATTCATTTATTCATCGGATCCCAACAAACACAACATGTAGTATTACAGATAGATGATCTTGATCATGTTAGGCAGCTCACAAGATCCAACAATGATAGCACAATTAGGAGAAGACGACCATCTAGCTACTGATATGGACCCATAGTCCAGGGGTAGACTACTCACTCATCACTCCGGAGGCGACCATGGCGGTGAAGAGCCCTCCGGGAGATGATTCCCCTCTCCGGCAGGGTGCCGGAGGCGATCTCCTGAATCCCCCGAGATGGGATTGGTGGCGGTGGCGTCTCTGGAAGGTTTTCCGTATCGTGGCTCTCGGTACTGGAGTTATTCTCGATGAAGGCTTAAGTAGGCGGAAGGGTAGGTCAGGGGGCGCCACGAGGGGCCCACACCACAGGCCGGCGCGGCCAGGGCCTGGGCCGCGCCACCCTGGTGTGTCGCGGCCTCGTCGCCCCACTTCGTTTCCTCTCCGGACTTCTGGAAGCTTCGTGGAAAAATAAGATCCTGGGCGTTGATTTCGTCCAATTCCGAGAATATTTCCTTACTAGGATTTCTGAAACCAAAAACAGCAGAAAACAGCAACTGGCTCTTCGACATCTCGGTAATAGGTTAGTGCCGGAAAATGCATAAATATGACATAAAGTATGCATAAAACATGTAGGTATCATCAATAAAGTAGCATGGAACATAAGAAATTATCGATACGTTGGAGACGTATCAGCATCCCCAAGCTTAGTTCCTGCTCGTCCCGAGTAGGTAAACGATAACAAAGATAATTTCTGAAGTGACATGCCACCATAATCTTGATCATACTATTGTAAGCACATGTAATGAATGCAGCGATTCAAAACAATGGTAAATGTAATGAGTAAACGATTGAATCATATAGCAAATACTTTTCATGAATGGTACTTTCAAGACAAACATCAATAAGTCTTGCATAAGAGTTAACTCATAAAGCAATAAATTCAAAGTAAAGGTATTGAAGCAACACAAAGGAAGATTAAGTTTCAGCGGTTGCTTTCAACTTGTAACATGTATATCTCATGGATATTGTCAACATAAAGTAATATAACAAGTGCAATATGCAAGTATGTAGGAATCAATGCATAGTTCACACAAGTGTTTGCTTCTTGAGATGGAGAGAAATAGGTGAACTGACTCAACATAAAAGTAGAAGAAAGGCCCTTCGACGAGGGAAGCATCGATTGCTATGTTTGTGCTAGAGCTTTGGTTTTGAAAACAAGAAACATTTTTGTCAATGGTAGTAATAAAGCATATGCATCATGTAAATTATATCCTACAAGTTGCAAGCCTCATGCATAGTATACTAATAGTGCCCGCACCTTGTCCTAATTAGCTCAGATTACCTGGATTATCACCGCAATACATATGTTTTAACCAAGTGTCACAAAGGGGTACCTCTATGCCGCCTGTACAAAGGTCTAAGGAGAAAGCTCGCATTGAATTTCTCGCTTTTGATTATTCTCAACTTAGACATCCATACCGGGACAACATAGACAACAGATAATGGACTCCTCTTTAATGCATAAGCATTCAACAACAATTAATTTTCTCATATGAGATTGAGGATATTTGTCCAAAACTGAAACTTCCACCATGGATCATGGCTTTAGTTAGCGGCCCAATGTTCTTCTCTAACAATATGCATGCTCAAACCATTCAACTCATGGTAAATCGCCCTTTCTTCAGACAAGACGAACATGCATAGCAACTCACATGATATTCAATAAAGAGTAGTTGATGGCGTCCCCAGGAACATGGTTATCGCACAACAAGCAACTTATAAGAAATAAAATGCATAAGTACCTATTCAATACCACAATAGTTTTTAGGCTATTTGTCCCATGAGCTATATATTGCAAAGATAAAGAATGGAAATTTTAAAGGTAGCACTCAAGCAATTTACTTTGGAATGGCGGAGAAATACCATGTAGTAGGTAGGTATGGTGGACACAAATGGCATAGTGTTTGGCTCAAGGATTTGGGATGCATGAGAAGTATTCCCTCTCGATACAAGGTTTAGGCTAGCAAGGTTATTTGAAACAAACACAAGTATGAACCGGTACAGCAAAACTCACATAAAAGACATATTGTAAGCATTATAAGACTCTATACCGTCTTCCTTGTTGTTCGACCCTTACTAGAAATTATCTAGACCTTAGAGAGACCAATTATGCAAACCAAATTTTAGCAAGCTCTATGTATTTCTTCATTAATAGGTGCAAAGTATATGATGCAAGAGCTTAAACATGAGCACAACAATTGCCAAGCATCATATTATTCAAGACATTCTACCAATTACCACATGTAGCATTTCCCGTTTTCAACCATATAACAATTTAATGAAGAAGATTCAACCTTCGCCATGAATATTATGAGTAAAGCCTAAGGACATATTTGTCCATATGCAACAGCGGAGCGTGTCTCTGATGTCTACGTTCCCCCTCCTTTCCTGTAGACAGTGTTGGGCCTCCAAGAGCAGAGGTTTGTAGAACAGCAGCAAGTTTTCCCTTAAGTGGATACCCAAGGTTTATCGAACTCAGGGAGGAAGAGGTCAAAGATATCCCTCTCATGCAACCCTGCAACCACAAAGCAAGAAGTCTCTTGTGTCCCCAACACACCTAATAGGTGCACTAGTTCGGCGAAGAGATAGTGAAATACAGGTGGTATGAATATATATGAGCAGTAGCAACGGTGCCAGAAAATAGCTTGATGGTGTGTAGTTGATGGTGGTAGAATTGCAGCAGTAGTAACGCAGTAAAACAGTAAACAAGCAGCGGTGATAGCAGTATTTAGGAACAAGGCCTAGGGATTACACTTTCACTAGTGGACACTCTCAACATTGATCACATAACAGAACAGATAAATGCATACTCTACACTTTTGTTGGATGATGAACGCATTGCGTAGGATTACACGAACCCTCAATGCCGGAGTTAACAAGCTCCACAATTTGTTCATATTTAGTAACCTTATAGTGTAAGATAGATCAACAGACTAAACCAAGTACTAACATAGCATGCACACTTTCACCTTCATGCATATGTAGGAGGAATAGATCACATCAATACCATCATAGTAATAATTAACTCCACAATCTACAAGAGATCATGATCATAGCCTACGACAAGAACCACACGGTGCACACACTAATCACCTTTACACACGTGCAGGAGGAATAGAACTACTTTAATAACATCACTAGAGTAGCACATAGATAAATTGTGATACAAAACTCATATGAATCTCAATCATGTAAAGCAGCTCATGAGATTATTGTATTGAGGTACATGGGAGAGAGATGAACCACATAGCTACGGCGAAGCCCTCAGCCTCGGGGTGAATTACTCCCTCCTCATCATGGGGGCAGCGATGGCGGTGAAGATGGCGGTGAAGACGGCGGTGGAGATGGCTCCGGGGGCAATTCCCCGTCCGGCAGGGTGCCGGAACAGAGAGTTCTGTCCCCCGAATTGGAGTTTCGCGATGGCGGCGGCGCCCCTGGAGTCTTTCTGGAGTTTCGTCAATTGGTGTCGAGGTTTTAGGTCACGACGGCTTAAATAGGCGAAGAATCGGAGTCGGAGGGGGCCTGGGCTGGCCACACCATAGGGGGGCGCGCCCCCCCCTTGGGCCGCGCCACCCTAGGGTGTGGGGCCCCCCTGGCACTCCTCCGACTCTCCTTCGGTGTTCTGGAGCCTTCCGGGAAAAATAGGAGGTTTGGCGTTGATTTCGTCCAATTCCGAGAATATTGCCCGAACAGCCTTTCTGGAACCAAAAACAGCAGAAAACAGCAACTGGCCTCTCGGCATCTCGTCAATAGGTTAGTTCCGGAAAACGCATAAAAATGATATAAAGTGTGAACAAAACATGTTGGTATTGTCATAAAACAAGCATGGAACATCAGAAATTATAGATACGTTGGAGACGTATCAGCATCCCCAAGCTTAGTTCCTACTCGTCCTCGAGTAGGTAAACGATAAAAGATAATTTCTGAGGTGACATGCTACCAACATAATCTTAATCATACCATTGTAAAGCATATGAGATGAATGCAGCGATTCGAAACAATGTAAATGCAATGAGTTAAACAATTGAATCATATAGCAAAGACTTTTCATGAATAGTACTTTCGAGACAAGCATCAACAAGTCTTGCATAAGGATTACTCATAAAGCAATAAATTCTTAGTAAAGGTATTGAAGCAACACAATGGAAGATTAAGTTTCAGCGGTTGCTTTCAACTTGTAACATGTATATCTCATAGATAGTTGTCAATGCAGAGCAATATAACAAATGCAATAAGCAAGTATGTAAGAATCAATGCACAGTTCACACAAATGTTTGCTTCTTGAGGTGGAGAGAAATAGGTGAACTGACTCAACAATAAAAGTAAAAGAATGGTCCTTCAAAGAGGAAAGCATCGATTGCTATATTTGTGCTAGAGCTTTGGTTTTGAAAACATATAGAGAGCATAAAAAAGTAAAGTTTTGAGAGGTGTTTGTTGTTGTCAACGAATGGTAATGGGTACACTAACTACCTCGCCAACCGGACTTCCAAGAGCGGCTCCCATGAATTATTTTATTTTTGGGTGGCACTCCTTCCAACCTTTCTTTCGCAAACCATGGCTAACCGAATCCTCGGGTGCCTGCCAACAATCTCATACCATGAAGGAGTGCCTTTTTATTTTAGTTTTATTATGATGACACTCCTCCCAACCTTTGCTTACACAAGCCATGGCTAACCGAATCCTTCGGGTGCCGTCCAACAATCACATACCATGGAGGAGTGTCTATTTTTGTTAATTAATTTGGGACTGGGAATCCCATTGCCAGCTCTTTTTGCAAAATTATTGGATAAGCGGATGTGCCACTAGTCCATATGAGAGTCCGTCAAAAGTAAATGACAAGGTTGAAAGCTAAACACCACATACTTCCTCATGAGCTATAAAACATTGACACAAATCAGAGGTGATAAATTTTGAATTGTTTAAAGGTAGCACTCAAGCAATTTACTTTGGAATGGCAGGAAATACCACATAGTAGGTAGGTATGGTGGACACAAATGGCATAGTGTTGTTTGGCTCAGGATTTGGATGCATGAGAAGTATTCCCTCTCGATACAAGGTTTAGGCTAGCAAGGTTGTTTGAAGCAAACACAAGCACGAACTAGTACAGCAAAACTCACATAAAAGACATATTACAAGCATTATAAAACTATACATCGTCTTCCTTGTTGTTCAAACATCTTACTAGAAAATATCTAGACTCTAGAGAAACCACTCATGCAAACCAAATTTTAACAAGCTCTATGTATTTCTTCACTAATAAGTGTAAGGTATATGATGCAAGAGCTTAAACATGAGCACAACAATTGCCAAGTATCACATTACCCAAGACATTATAGCAATTACTACATGTAGCATTTTCCAATTCCAACCATATAACAATTTAACGAAGAGGAAACTTCGCCATGAATATCATGAGCTAAGAACACATGTGTTCATATGCAACAGCGGAGCGTGTCTCTCTCCCACACGAGCATGATGTAATCCAATTTATTCAAATAAAAACAAAAACAAAAGCACACAGACGCTCCAAGTAAAGCACATAAGATGTGACCGAATAAAAATATAGTTTCAAGAGAAGGAACCTGATAATTTATCGATGAAGAAGGGGATGCCTTGGGCATCCCCAAGCTTAGACGCTTGAGTCTTCTTGATATATGCAGGGGTGAACCACCGGGGCATCCCCAAGCTTAGAGCTTTCACTCTTCTTGATCATAATATATCATCCTCCTCTCTTGACCCTTGAAAACTTCCTTCACACCAAACTTCTCATAAACTTCATTAGAGGGGTTAGTACATAATCAAAAACTCACATGTTCAGAGGTGACACAATCATTCTTAACACTTCTGGACATTGCTCAAAGCTACTGGAGTTTAATGGAACGAAGAAATCCATCCCACATAGCAAAAGAGGCAATGCGAAATAAAAGGCAGAATCTGTCAAAACAGAACAGTCCGTAAAGACGAATTTCTAATAAATACTTCCGTTGCTCAGATCAGAAAACTCAAAACTAATGAAAGTTGCGTACATATCTGAGGAACACACACGTAAATTGGCATATTTTTCTGATTTTTCTACAGAGAGAAAATCCCAGATTCGTGACAGATAGAAATCTGTTTCTGTGCAGAAATCCAAATCTAGTATCAACCTTCGATTAGAGGCTTCACTTGGCACAACAAAACACAAAACTAAGATAAGGAGAGGTTGCTACAGTAGTAAACAACTTCCAAGACACAAATATAAAACAAAGTACTGTAGCAAAATAACACATGGGTTATCTCCCAAGAAGTTCTTTCTTTATAGCCATTAAGATGGGCTCAGCAGTTTTAATAATCCATTCGTGGGAAATAGTATTTGAAGCAAAAGAGAGCTTCAAGAGGCAAATTCAAAACAAATTTAAGTCTAACATGCTTCCTATGAAGAGGAATCTTGTACACAAATGAATTCATGAAGAACAAAGTGACAAGCATAAGAGGATAAAACACGAGTAACTTCAAGATTCTCAACATAAAGAGGGGAAACTTAATATTATTAAGATGCATATAACCATATTTCCCTCTCTCATAATAACTTTCAGTAGCATCATTGATGAAATCCACAATATACCCATCACTTAAAACATTCTTATCACGGTTCATATGCATAGAAGTATCATTAAATTTGGCATAAGAAGAGTTATTCTCATTAATAGTAATTGGAGCAAGATTATTATCCAGAATTTGAACATGGTAAACAAGTTGCCTATTAAGGGGATTGTTTTTGGTAATCCAATCATGACTATGACAAGTTTCATAAGGATAATTAGAACCTATATCATAGCATTCTTTATAATAATCATTAGAGACCGGAGGCATGGTGTCATCATAAGAAATAGAATAGTTATCCTTCACAATCGGTTTATCTGTGTCCACACCATTATTGTTATTAGAAGGAGATGTATCAAGAACATAATGACCAGTAGCTAAAGGATTTGCAAACACCTCTTCCCCAAGCTTAGAGCTTTCTATATCATTATGGGAGGAAGCATGGATAGCACTGACACTATGGCAATTATTATCATCATCATTTTCAGAATTAATTTCCCAGAGATTTGCAATATCAAAAGTGGTGTGCTCATTCAAATCATGATTGCTAATGTATGTAAAGGGCATAGGAAGATCATCATATTCAGATTCATTATCACAATAATCATTAGGAGCAACATACTTACGGTTACCTATTGTTATCTCATATACGCGGGGATATGATGTTACCTCTTTCTTTTTATTCCCCTTCTTCTTCTTCTTCTTCTTCTTCGTTCCCTTCTTCTTCTTCTCTTCCTTCTCCTCATTCCCCTCTTTAGGTGGAAGAGGCTTGAAGGGTGGCTTGTCCGCATAACCTGATTTACTTTCAGAAACAATAGAAGAAACTTGGGAGAATCCCTCCTTTTCATTAATTAGTTGAAAACACACAGCAGTCCTATCATATTTTGGCAAGGTGTCATCTTCTAAGATATTTTGTATGTAAATATTTGTATGGCTATTATCAATGCAATAAGAAAAACACCCATGCAGGACATCATCAATATCAAGATCACTCATATGTAACAAAGAGATTTTTCTCGACAATTCTTCACACCCCAAAAATAAAGTAAGTTCATCATGCTGATTAGGAGTAATTTCATCATCACAATACAAATTTGCAGCACTCATTGGGTTCAATATATCACTGGAGGAGCATTGAAAATTAAAATGACCCACTTCATGGCAAACTTCACAAATAAAAGGATAGAGGGCACAAACTTTTTTACCAAGATCATCTAGAGCCCTAAACCACTTTCTAGTTTTTTCATTAGCATGATGGATACAATATTCATCTTTGATTTGATTAATTCCACAAGGTCTATGTATTCCACAAAAATTAACATGCTTATAGGAAATAGCATTCTTAGGAGTTTGAGCATGCTTATTGCAATAATTAACAACAATTTCATTCTTCATGCAAGCCTCTTTAAAAGGTTCATGATACTTATCAAAATTGTTTTTAGGTAATTCAAAATGAGAAGCAAAGGCTTTATAAAGATTCGCAGCAACTTGAGAGTCAAGACCATAAGTAGCACTCATATTTCGAAATTTATCGGTATCCATAAAAGCTTCAATGCATTCATAATCATAATTTATACCTGACTCTTTACCTTTGTCGTTCTCCCATCCTTCAGCGTTGTCCTCAATCCGATCAAGGAGATCCCACCTAGCTTCAACCTCCTTGCTTGTGAAAGATCCCTCCGAACACGCGTCCAGATAGTCCTTGTGTTGTCCTGAAAGTCTCGCATAAAAATTGTTAGCAATAACATTACGGGGGAGCTCATGAATGGGACATTTGAGCATTAGAGACTTCAATCTCCCCCACGCTTGAGAAATACTCTCTCCATCACGAGGATAAAAGTTATAAATATAATTCCTATCAATATGCACTTCATGCGGAGGATAAAATTTAGAATAAAAGAGAGATGCAATTTCCTCCCAACCAAGAGAATGCCTATTCTCCAACAATTTATACCAATGCGCCGCTTTACCAGACAGCGAAACGGAGAATAGCTTCTTCTTCACTTCATCCATAGAGATACCTGCACACTTGAATAACCCACATAATTCGTGCAAAAACAGTAAATGATCTCTAGGATGGACAGTTCCATCCCCCTTATAGTGGTTGTCCATAACACGTTCAATAATTTTCATGGGTATTTTATACGGAATACTTTCAGCAGGTGGATTTAAAATATCAGAAGCATTATTAGAGTTATCACATATGGGAGATAAAGCATTATCAGAACAAATTTTCTCCCCTAAAGATGGGAAGCTAAAAAGACCACAAAAACTAGCTTCCCCAAGCTTAGACTTCTTCATATCATTAGCAGTAATTGCATTCATACTAATAACATCGCTACTAGCATGCAAATAAGGTTCCATAGGTTTTTTAATTTTCGCATCAAACAATTCTAAATCAGGAAAAAGACTAAAAAGCTCACCAATTTTTTTGTTGTTTTCCATTATGCCTAACTAGTGTAAACAAGAAACAAAAAGTTGCAATTGCAGGATCTAAAGGAAATAGCTTCGAGCACAAACACAATGGCGCCAGAAAAGTACTTTACCTGGAACCGAAGTATGAGTGCCTTTTACCTTTCCTCCCCGGCAACGGCGCCAGAAAAGTGCTTGATGTCTACGTTCCCCCTCCTTTCCTGTAGACAGTGTTGGGCCTCCAAGAGCAGAGGTTTGTAGAACAGCAGCAAGTTTTCCCTTAAGTGGATACCCAAGGTTTATCGAACTCAGGGAGGAAGAGGTCAAAGATATCCCTCTCATGCAACCCTGCAACCACAAAGCAAGAAGTCTCTTGTGTCCCCAACACACCTAATAGGTGCACTAGTTCGGCGAAGAGATAGTGAAATACAGGTGGTATGAATATATATGAGCAGTAGCAACGGTGCCAGAAAATAGCTTGATGGTGTGTAGTTGATGGTGGTAGAATTGCAGCAGTAGTAACGCAGTAAAACAGTAAACAAGCAGCGGTGATAGCAGTATTTAGGAACAAGGCCTAGGGATTACACTTTCACTAGTGGACACTCTCAACATTGATCACATAATAGAACAGATAAATGCATACTCTACACTTTTGTTGGATGATGAACGCATTGCGTAGGATTACACGAACCCTCAATGCCGGAGTTAACAAGCTCCACAATTTGTTCATATTTAGTAACCTTATAGTGTAAGATAGATCAACAGACTAAACCAAGTACTAACATAGCATGCACACTTTCACCTTCATGCATATGTAGGAGGAATAGATCACATCAATACCATCATAGTAATAATTAACTCCACAATCTACAAGAGATCATGATCATAGCCTACGACAAGAACCACACGGTGCACACACTAATCACCTTTACACACGTGCAGGAGGAATAGAACTACTTTAATAACATCACTAGAGTAGCACATAGATAAATTGTGATACAAAACTCATATGAATCTCAATCATGTAAAGCAGCTCATGAGATTATTGTATTGAGGTACATGGGAGAGAGATGAACCACATAGCTACAGCGAAGCCCTCAGCCTCAGGGGTGAATTACTCCCTCCTCATCATGGGGGCAGCGATGGCGGTGAAGATGGCGGTGAAGACGGCGGTGGAGATGGCTCCGGGGGCAATTCCCCGTCCGGCAGGGTGCCGGAACAGAGAGTTCTGTCCCCCGAATTGGAGTTTCGCGATGGCGGCGGCGCCCCTGTAGTCTTTCTGGAGTTTCATCAATTGGTGTCGAGGTTTTAGGTCACGACGGCTTAAATAGGCGAAGAATCGGAGTCGGAGGGGGCCTGGGCTGGCCACACCATAGGGGGGCGCGCCCCCCCTTGGGCCGCGCCACCCTAGGGTGTGGGGCCCCCCTGGCACTCCTCCGACTCTCCTTCGGTGTTCTGGAGCCTTCCGGGAAAAATAGGAGGTTTGGCGTTGATTTCGTCCAATTCCGAGAATATTGCCCGAACAGCCTTTCTGGAACCAAAAACAGCAGAAAACAGCAACTGGCCTCTCGGCATCTCGTCAATAGGTTAGTTCCGGAAAATGCATAAAAATGATATAAAGTGTGAACAAAACATGTTGGTATTGTCATAAAACAAGCATGGAACATCAGAAATTATAGATACGTTGGAGACGTATCAGTCTCTCTCCCACACAATGAATGCTAGGATCCAACTTTATTTAAACAAAACAAAAACAAAAACAAACAGACGCTCCAAGCAAAGTACATAAGATGTGATGGAATAAAAATATAGTTTCATTAGAGGAACCTGATAATGTTGTCGATGAAGAAGGGGATGCCTTGGGCATCCCCAAGCTTAGTCGCTTGAGTCTTCTTGAAATATGCAGGGGTGAACCACTGGGGCATCCCAAGATTAGAGCTTTCACTCTCCTTGATCATATTGTATCATCCTCCTCTCTTGATCCTTGAAAACTTCCTCCACACCAAACTCAAAACAACTCATTAGAGGGTTAGTGCACAATCAAAATTCACATGTTCAGAGGTGAAATAATCATTCTTAACACTTCTGGACATTGCACAAAGCTACTGAAAGTTAATGGAATAGAAAAATCCATCAAGCATAGCAAAACAGGCAATGCGAAATAAAAGGCAGAATCTGTCAAAACAGAACAGTCCGTAAATACGAATTTCTAAGAGGCACCAGACTTTCTCAACTGAAAATGCTCAAATTGAATGAAAGTTGCGTACATATCTGAGGATCTCTCACGTAAATTGGCATAATTTTCTGAGTTACCTACAGAGAATTCAACCCAGATTCGTGACAGCAAGAAATATGTTTATGTGCAGTAATCCAAATCTAGTATGAACCTTACTATCAAAGACTTTACTTGGCACAAAAATGCAACAAAACTAATATAGGGAGAGGTTGCTACAGTAGTAACAACTTCCAAGACTCAAATATAAAACAAAAGTGCAGTAGTAAAATCATGGGTTGTCTCCCATAAGCGTTTTTCTTTAACGCCTTTCAGCTAGGCGCAGAAAGTGTGTATCAAGTATTATCAAGAGACGAAGCATCAACATCATAATTTGTTGTAATGATAGAATCAAAAGGTAACTTCATTCTCTTTCTAGGGAAGTGTTCCATACCTTTCTTGAGAGGAAATTGATATTTAATATTACCTTCCTTCATATCAATGATAGCACCAACAGTTCGAAGAAAAGGTCTTCCCAATATAATGGGACAAGATGCATTGCATTCAATATCCAAGACAACAAAATCAATGGGGACAAGGTTATTGTTAACGGTAATGCGAACATTATCAACTCTCCCCAAAGGTTTCTTTGTAGAATTATCAGCAAGATTAACATCCAAATAACAGTTTTTCAATGGTGGCAAGTCAAGCATATTATAGATTTTTCTAGGCATAACGGAAATACTTGCACCAAGATCACATAAAGCATTACAATCAAAATCATTGACCTTCATATTAATGATGGGCTCCCAACCATCCTCTAACTTCCTAGGAATAGAAGCTTCGCGTTCTAATTTCTCTTCTCTAGCTTTTATGAGAGCATTTGTAATATGTTTTGTAAAGGCCAAATTTATAGCACTAGCATTAGGACTCTTAGCAAGTTTTTGTAAGAACTTTATAACTTCAGAGATGTGACAATCATCAAAGTCTAAACCAGTATAATCTAAAGCAATGGGATCATTGTCCCCAATGTTGGAAAAAATTTCAGCAGTTTTATCACAGTCAGTTTCAGCAGTTTTAGCAGTTTCAGGCAGTTTTTCACGCTTTGCATTAGTAGTGGAAACATTGCCAACACCAATTATTTTACCATTGATAGTAGGAGGTGCAGCAACATGTGAAGCATTAGCGTTACTAGTGGTGGTAATAGTCCAAACTTTAGCTACATTATCTTCTTTAGCATTTTCTTCTTTCTCCCACCTAGCACGCAATTCGGCCATCAATCTTATATTCTCATTAATTCTAACTTGGATGGCGTTTGCTGTAGCAAATGACTTAATATTATTATTTTAATTAGGCATTACTTTCAATTTCAAAAGATCAACATCAGCAGCAAGACTATTGACTTTAGAAGCAAGTATATCAATTTTCCCAAGCTTTTCTTCAACAGATTTGTTAAAGGCAGTTTGTGTACTAATAAATTCTTTAAGCATGGCTTCAAGTCCAGGGGGTGAATTTCTATTATTGTTGTAAGAATTCCCATAAGAATTACCATAGTCGTTGCCATTATTATAAGGATATGGCCTATAGTTGTTACTAGAATTGTTCCGGTAAGCATTGTTGTTGAAATTATTATTTTTAATGTAGTTTACATCAACATGTTCTTCTTGGGCAACCAATGAAGCTAACGGAACATTATTAGGATCAATATTTGTCCTACCATTCACAAGCATAGACATAATAGCATCAATCTTATCACTCAAGGAAGAGGTTTCTTCGACAGAATTTACCTTCTTACCTTGTGGAGCTCTTTCCGTGTGCCATTCAGAGTAATTAATCATCATATTATCAAGAAGCTTTGTTGTGTCGCCTAGAGTGATGGACATAAAGGTACCTCCAGCAGCTAAATCCAATAGGTTCCGCGAAGAAAAATTCAGTCCTGCATAAAAGGTTTGGATGATCATCCAAGTAGTCAGTCCATGGGTTGGGCAGTTTTTAACCAAAGATTTCATTCTTTCCCATGCTTGGGCAACATGCTCATTATCCAATTGTTTAAAATTCATTATGCTACTTCTCAAAGATATAATTTTAGCAGGAGGATAATATCTACCAATAAAAGCATCCTTGCATTTAGTCCATGAATCAATACTATTCTTAGGCAGAGATAGCAACCAATCTTTAGCTCTTCATCTTAATGAGAAAGGAAACAATTTTAATTTTATAATGTCACCATCTACATCCTTATACTTTTGCATTTCACATAGTTCAACAAAATTATTGAGATGGGCAGAGCATCATCAGAACTAACACCAGAAAATTGCTCTCGCATAACAAGATTTAGTAAAGCAGGTTTAATTTCAAAGAATTCTGCTGTAGTAGCAGGTGGAGCAATAGGTGTGCATAAGAAATCATTATTATTTGTGGTTGTGAAGTCACACAACTTAGTATTTTCAGGAGTACCCATTTTAGCAACAGTAAATAAAGCAAACTAGATAAAGTAAATGCAAGTAACTAATTTTTTTTGTGTTTTTAATATAGCAAACAAGATAGCAAGTAAAGTAAAACTAGCAACTAATTTTTTTTGTGTTTTGTTTTAATGCAGCAAACAAAGTACTAAATAAAATTAAAGCAAGACAAAAACAAAGTAAATAGATTGGAGGTGGAGACTCCCCTTGCAGCGTGTCTTGATCTCCCCGGCAACGGCGCCAGAAAACAGTCTTGATACGTGTACAGCACGTGACCGTTGGGAACCCCAAGAGGAAGGTGTGATGCGTACAGCAGCAAGTTTTCTCTCAGTAAGAAACCAAGGTTTATCGAACCAGTAGGAGCCAAGAAGCACGTTGAAGGTTGATGGCAGCGGAGTATAGTGCGGCGCAACACCAGGGATTCCGGCGCCAACGTGGAACCTGCACAACACAACCAAAGTACTTTGTCCCAACGTAACAGTGAGGTTGTCAATCTCACCGGCTTGCTGTAACAAAGGATTAGATGTATAGTGTGGATGATGATTGTTTGCAGAGAACAGTAGAACGAGTATTGCAGTAGATTGTATTCGATGTAAAGAATGGACCGGGGTCCACAGTTCACTAGAGGTGTCTCTCCCATAAGAATAAGCATGTTGGGTGAACAAATTACAGTTGGGCAATTGACAAATAAAGAGGGCATGACCATGCACATACATGTTATGATGAGTATTGTGACATTTAATTGGGCATTACGACAAAGTACATAGACCGCTATCCAGCATGCATCTATGCCTAAAAAGTCCACCTTCAGGTTATCATCCGAACCCCCTCCAGTATTAAGTTGCAAACAACAGACAATTGCATTAAGTATGGTGCGTAATGTAATCAACAAATACATCCTTAGACATAGCATTGATGTTTTATCCCTAGTGGCAACAGCACATCCACAACCTTAGAGGTTTCTGTCACTCCCCCAGATTTAATGGAGACATGAACCCACTATCGAGCATAAATACTCCCTCTTGGAGTTACAAGTAATGACTTGGCCAGAGCCTCTACTAATAACGGAGAGCATGCAAGATCATAAACAACACATAGATAAATTGATAATCAACATAGCATAGTATTCATTTATTCATCGGATCCCAACAAACACAACATGTAGTATTACAGATAGATGATCTTGATCATGTTACGCAGCTCACAAGATCCAACAATGATAGCACAATTAGGAGAAGAAGACCATCTAGCTACTGCTATGGACCCATAGTCCAGGGGTAGACTACGCACTCATCACTCCGGAGGCGGCCATGGCGGTGAAGAGTCCTCCAGGAGATGATTCCCCTCTCCGGTAGGGTGCCGGAGGCGATCTCCTGAATCCCCCGAGATGGGATTGGCGGTGGCGGCGTCTCTGGAAGGTTTTCCGTATCGTGGCTCTCGGTACTAGAGTTATTCTCGATGAAGGCTTAAGTAGGCGGAAGGGTAGGTCAGGGGGCGCCACGAGGGGCCCACACCACAGGCCGACGCGGCCAGGGCCTGGGCCGCGCCGCCCTGGTGTGTGGCGGCCTCGTCGCCCCACTTCGTTTCCTCTCCGGACTTCTGGAAGCTTCGTGGAAAAATAAGATCCTGGGCGTTGATTTCGTCCAATTCCGAGAATATTTCCTTACTAGGATTTCTGAAACCAAAAACAGCAGTAAAACAAAGAATCGGCTCTTCGGCATCTCGTTAATAGGTTAGTGCCGGAAAATGCATAAATATGACATAAAGTATGCATAAAACATGTAGGTATCATCAATAAAGTAGCATGGAACATAAGAGATTATCGATACGTTGGAGACGTATCAGAATACCAAGAAGATTCGGGACTTGGTGCGAGCTCAGGTCTTTGCAGGAGCCAGATTTATGCTTGCTCTTGTACTTGCGCGTTATCCTTCAGCGAATTTACTGTCCATTGCCAATGCGACTGGTGACTTGGAGACGCTGTATCTGAAGGTTTTACTACCTGCCAATATAATTGTCGACAAACTGGAGAAGGATTCGAAGGCACCTGAAGAAAAAGACACTCCGCAAGGGTGATTTCAGGAATCAAGGTTGTTTGTATGGATGTTATGACTACTTGATCCAAGTGTTAGGATCGTTTATTATTTGGTAGATACATGTATATGTATTTTTACCATGTTGATACCGTTGGCAAATTTTGAAGGAGCAAATCTTAATTGCTCGTTTAGTCGTGTATGTATTTCGTTAGTCGGCAAAATTTTTGAGTGATCAGCTCGTGTTGCGGGTTTTGCTAATCCCGTTGTATGCGCAACTTTGCCTTCAACCGATGTATGCTTCGACAGCCACTCCCGAATTATTCGGGTGTAATGACTGCTGGTGAACCCGTAGTTCCTTGATATTTCCATAAGCAAAATATCGAACGTGGGTTGTGTTGATGTGTACTTCCGGACTCTTGCTATTTACGGCGCTCGTAGAGGCATCTATAGCAGAGGGAAGGGTTAATGTCCTTGTTTATTTTGCATCATGTAGCACTCATAGAGGCATTTTTCGGAGCACGATCCTTTGCCGCGTACTGTGTTGGACCATCGTTTTCCAAGATTTACAAAGATGCGATTTAGGTGCTCCGGTCAACTGCAAAGCTTTTCAAGGAATCGAAACTTGAGTTCTTATTAATAAAAAACGCTGGACTAAAGGGCGAAAAAGGGGAAGCCCTGTTTGGAAGGGAAAATGAAACTAAATGCTAGTAGATTGCTTAAGTATTGAAGGGGTTCTTCTCATCTTCTGGCTTGGTCACCGTGTTGGTGTTTTTTGAAGCGTCGTCGACTTCGCCAGGGATCTGGGCAGCGATTGATAGTGTCTTGCTGCCTCCTATATCTTCTGCATCGTCAACTGCCGAAACTTTTGCTACCGAAACTTGGGCTGCCGAAGTTTGTACTGCCGGAGCTTCAAGGGCGAGGTCGGCAGACTTCTTCTTTGCTCCTCTAACGCGTTCTTCTTCCTTAATACTGCGTGACGAGGACTTCGGCGGAAGGTCGGCAATTTCTTGCCCTAAGCCAAACTTAGCAGCAATCCTCTGAAAGTCCCGATCACAATTGTCCGAGTGCGAGAAACTTCCATAGACTGTAATGTTTGTCCCATTATTCCCAGGCATTTTCAGCTTGAGGTATGCGTAGTGTGGTACAGCCATGAACTTGGCATAAGCTGGTCTCCCGAGTATAGCGTGGTACTGCGATTCCCAGTTCACGACTTCGAACTCGATCTTCTCCTTCCTGAAATTGCCGGGTTTGACAAAGACAATGTTCAGGTACGCTTTGCCAAGGGAGTACGCTGGCGAAGTAGGGAGGATCCCATGGAAGCGAGTGTCTGATTCTTCTAGTATTCTCATGGTGATCCCCATACTCTGGATTGTGTCAAGGAATATCAGATTGAGTCCACTTCCTCCGTCCATGAAGACCTTGCTCATCTTGAATCCTCCTATCTGTGCTTCGACCACTAGGGCAGCGTGTCCTGGTTTTGGTATAGTCATCGGGTGATCCGCTCGGCTGAACGTGATGTTCTGAGACGACCACTCGACATACTCAGGGATGTTCGCCATGATGCTTTCTGCCAGGTTGATTTCTCGGGTGAGCTTCTTCATTTCTCTCCTTGAAACACCTGTCCTGTGGATCATACTCATCTGCCCACGTGGTGGTGGGAATGCCTCGTTGGGTTGATGAGGTTGAGCTTGCTGGACCTGGTGTTGCGGTGGTGGTGGTGGTGGTGGTGGTTTTGGTGGTAGCTGCTGTTGGCCTGCCTGCTGGATGAGTTTATGCATATCGATGAACTGCCGACAGTCCCTGAGCAGGTGGCTAGACTTTATTTTACCATCCTTGGAATCGGTATACGAATGCAAGTAGCAGGGGGCGTTGATCTGCTCAGCGTAGGGTAGTTCGGGGGTTCTCTGTTGTCGTGGTTTATAGTTGCCACGGTTCCCAGAGTTGTTCCGATTACCGTCCTGTCGATCGTCTCGCCTGTCATCGTACCGATCGTCCTGTCGATCAGAGTAGCCTGCGGCCACCAAGTTGTTGTCATCATAGCTGCGGTTCTTCCTTCTCTTGTTGCGATCCCTTCGACCACCCAAATCATGCTTCGGCTGGTCATCTTCTTCGTCGTCGCTGCGCTGTCGTGGCTTTCGAACGTTGTCTTCGCCATCGGCCCAGCTGTTGGCGATTTCCATTAACTTAGTTATGGTTTTCGGCTTCTTGCGTCCGAGTTCTTCTATATAGCTTTCA
This sequence comes from Lolium perenne, assembly GCF_019359855.2. Lineage (NCBI taxonomy): Eukaryota > Viridiplantae > Streptophyta > Magnoliopsida > Poales > Poaceae > Lolium > Lolium perenne. The sequence continues at coordinate 128,987,176 of NC_067244.2, forward strand.
CGTCGGATGCCATCGCTGAAGGCATCGATTGCTCTGTCGACAGATACGTCTTCCGCAGCGTTCAGGCGCTTAGTGAATCTTTCAATGTATGCATGCATCGACTCCTTCTGCTTTTGCTGACAATGTCGTAACTCTTCGATCCCGACGGGCCTTTTGTAGGTTGCTTGAAAGTTGGCGACGAAGGCTTCTACTAGGTCGTCCCATGACTTGATGGAACCCTTCGGCAGACCTCTTAGCCAGGCTCGCGCTGAGTCCTTTAGGTAAAGCTGCAGGCACTGCATTGCTGCTATCTGGTTCCCTTTTTGCAGAATCACTGTCTGTAGATAATCCTCTATCCAGGATCTCGGCTCCTGCTGCCCATCGTACTTGGCGGCGTCAGTAGGGGTGGGTTTGAACTTCTTGGGTGGCATTGCCTCCCGAATTTTGTAGCTTAAACAATCGGCTCCCCTAAGCTCGCCGTCGTTCTCCTAGCTCTCATCCGAAGAATTGCTGTCGTGTTCCTCTCTGGCGGCACGTCGCCGCCTTGCTTTGTCGATCCTACTCTGAGTAATTTCATCCCGAGCATCTCTCGCATGTTGTTTCGAGCCACTAGCTTGCAACATAGTCTTGTCCTTTCTTGGGACCAGATTGTCTCCCAATATCGCGAGACTTTCTAGGGCACCTCGGTGGGCTTGAGCCATGGAACCTTCAGGGCGCTGGTTGATGAGATATGCAGCGAGATTGGCGGTCGCTCCCGCGACGGTCTTTGGTCGTGGCATGCCCGCGGTGTCTGTGGTCATGAAGGACTTGGTCAAATTTGATGTTATTTCTCTAGCATCGTCTTCCGAGAGCCTGGACATTCTTGATCGATGTTTGCCTCCTCCGTGAGTACTTCGAGAGGCGCTTCCCTGTGAGCCCCTTCGTCGCTCGCTGGATCGGTCTGCCGCAGATAGGCGTCTCTCGAGGGTGGCTTGCTCCTTGGATAGTCACTCCCGATTTTTCTCCAATATGGAGCGGTAAGCATTGAGAGTGCCGACCGTGGTTCCCGCAGGAAGTGGCGTGTTGTTAAGCACGGCTGCCTTGGCTGCTGCCCACTCCTCCTCTGCGATGGTATGGTCGTTGTTGTTGTTGCTGGCGCTGTTCTCAAAACTAGCTCGCCTGCTGGAACGGGGGGTGCGATCTCCATCTCCCCTGTTAGCAACATAAACTTGGAGGGGCGCCACTCTTTGGGTGTGTCCTTGGGTGATGTTGTCGATGTTGTCCTCTCCCGATGAATAGTGGGCAATGCAGATGAACGGCGTGTCGCTCGACCCTAGCCCGTGCCTGGTGTCGCAGTTCATGCAGTAGTACGAGGTTAGCTCCGAGGACGCGGGATCATCGGATCCGACCGACATGGAAGATGCTGAACGGGGAGTCGAAGGCGCGGGCGAACTCGACGGGCTTGTCAGGCCAGCCGAAAGGTCGAGTGATGACGATGCGCTTGGACTCGTCGATCTGGAGATGGGAGATTCCAGCAGACGAAGGATTCCTTCCGAGTTGACGTTGTAGTGGACGCTCCCGAAGGTCATCTCCATGTTGCCTTGTAGACCGGAGAAAGTCGAGCGAGACGAGTCGCTATGTGGGGTGAACTCGTAGGAGCCGAAACGAATCGGGCTTCCCAGATGAGGCGATGACGGTGTTGACGAAGCTGCCGATGACATAAAGGGTTCAGCCGATGTCCGATCTTGTGCCGGTAGGGTTCCCACAGACGGCGCCAATTGTCGAGGGTACTCCTCGGCAATGCCCTCCGTTTGGGGCTTAGGGTTAGCGGAATCCTGCAAGCTGACACGAGACATCGGTTCACAGACAAGCGGGGAGAGCAATTTACCCAGGTTCGGGGCCCTCGATGAGGTAAAACCCTTACGTCCTGCCTGTCTGTTCTTGATTATGATGATAATGGGTTACAATGGGGTGCCGAATAGTTCGACTGAGATCTCGTCGAGAGGCTAAGTGCTACTATGACCTAGCTTTGGACTTTCTGGTGGCTAGTATTGCTATGATTGGTTCTGTCCTTCGGCAGCCCCTCTCCTGGCCTTTATATAGGAGGCCAGGTCTCAAGAGGTCTAACCAAGTACGACTAGGTTTACAACAGCTTTAGATCTAATCCTTCCTTGTTCGGCCGCTTCCTTGTCTTGCCCGCCAAGGAATCCTCCGCTGCGCCGCCCAGGTGGCCCATCTTGCCTCCAGGTGTCTTCATGGGCCTCCAACTAATCAATACAGGATAGGGCAATGTCGGTTACCCGAAGGGTAATGCCCACGTCAACTGCGGCACTCATTTGCACGCGCCCGATCAATCCTGTCACTCTTTTGCAGCGCTAGCTAGAAGTTGAGCATCGCCTAGACGTCGCCTACCCCCTGCGCACCATACCTTGCCCCTTCGCCGCTCGAATCGCCGGCGCCATGGATGACCTCCACGGGCACCCACAGCACACGCGCGCCACTATAAATAGAACCAACCCTGCGCCTCATTCTCCACACCATTCGACTCCCCTCCATCTCCTCGATCTCCTCGACCTCTTCTCCACCTCGATTACACCTCCAGTCGCTGGAATTGAGCCGGAGTTCGCCGGAGCCCGCAGCAGACGTTGACGTCGATTGCGACCACCTCATCCTCTCCTGCGACCCTCCATCGAACCGCCGTCGTCTCCAACGCAGATCGCCCGCCTCGTCGACCCCGCTAGACGCCGGTAAGGCCTTCGTCGCGACCCTTTGGCCGCCGGTAGGGTTAGCTCTCCGGCGAGCTCATGTCGCGGAAGGTGACGACTCTCCGCCGTCCGATCATCTTTTAATCCAACGCACCGCATCATCATGTACCGCTTCGGCGATTAAAACCCATTGACAGCTGGGTCCCACCAGTCAGGCGGCCTGCTGCGTGCGTGGCACGCTAGTTGGGCTGGCCCAACTCATTTTCCCCTCTGCGGCCCGTTAGCATTTCCCGCCTAGGCCCATAAATTCAAATTCATTTAATTCCTTTCCGATTCAAATTCAATACTGGTCTTTGCTATAATTTAAATAGTTTCAAATCTACAAATCCAAATTTAGTGATTCAAAATGTTCCAGAATCCTTATAAAATGATCTAACAAATCCCACTGGCTTGAATCCTAGAACTATTATGAATTTTGAATATCAAAAATAACAAGATAGAGACTTTTCAGTTTTCAAATAATTATTAAAAATCAACCATTTTGAGTTTTGAAGTGAATCCAACTGCTATAATTCACATTTCAACCCCTCTAATTTAATATGCATAAATATGATATGGGTACTGTACATGATCATGGGCTAGAGCAAAATATTGGCTATGTAGTCAATAACTAGCCCATTTAAACTATTTTCAAATTTAGGAATTTAAATCTATGAGGTGTAGCACCTCATTTAAATCATTTTCCCAAATGTTATGAAGTAATGTGATGTCCTTAGTTAGATGGTCTCACACTTGCTCACTTGAGGATATTAAATCACAATGGTTATTTAAATGGCATGAGATGATGAATCTCATTTAAATCACTTTTCTCAAATGATAAATGTGAAGTATTGACTTTGGTCAACATGATCTCACATTTATGAATTGAGGAGATTAAATCTTAAGAAGAATTCAATGAGAGGAAATTATTTCTACAAACTAAAGAGAAACCCTAATCCACACTTTAAAAAGGAGGAGTTGTTTCCCAAACCCTAAGAAGAAAACCCTGGCATAATTTTTGGATAAATATTAAGTAGTGATGCTAGATCCTTTGTGTGAGCCATTAAGGCTAATTAAGACTACTTAAGTATGGTTGGTGATTGTATCCTTGTATTCGTTTATAGACGCTAGTACCGGAGACTATCAAGAAGAAGAGGTATTCTACCAAGAGGAAGAAGAAGAAAACTTTGATCACCTCACCAATCAAGGCAAGCTATTACCAATGCAAGCTAGACTAATGCAAAGCTCTACAAGAGCAAGGCGCCATTACATTTTTTACCTTATGTCTATTGGTCCTATCCGAAGTTTTTACCTTGCAAGCTTTATTAAATCTTATTTATCAAAGTTACTTTTTGATTTATGATTCACTTGGTTTAGTTATGGAGTAGTACAAGAGGATTACACTTAGCCTAGAAGAGCTATAAGCTATTTAGTACCCCTCATAACTAGTTGCTAGTGCTAAACATTAAAAGTGACTACTCTAGTTGGGGACTTGTGAAATGAAATGACTTTGAAAACCTTGGAATGATGAGTCATTCTATTGAGAGATTTTGAAGGTGAATATGACTGGTAAATGACTTGGTGAATTTTACAAAACTGATGGTTGGGTTCGGATGCGATACCTTTCCAATTCTTAAGTACCCCCACAATACCTGAATCTGGGTAAGGCTTGACTGGAAACTTATGTATTTTAGTATGGGTTCGCACTGAACAAGCGTCATAGGGGTTATGCCGAGGCTGCCTCCCTTGAAAGTGAAATGACGTGAAATGAGGTGAATGTCCTACCCAAGCCCTGTGCAGTTCCCGGGTTGGCGGTTTGCTTTCACCGGGAGGCCAAGCTCATGGGGAGAGGTGCCTATACTAGGGTATGTAAATGAAAGGTTAGGATTGGTAGTTCGCGTACTGCGTACGATAAATCAGGGCCAGTTACCCCTGACGAACTATTGCAATTGTTGTGGCATACGTGTACAACCTCTGAAGAGTTTAACCTATTCGAATAGCCGCGTTCGCGGTCATGGACAGTTGGAAAGGCCATACTGTTCCGTCATCAGAACTTTTATAAAAATATGAATGGTGACTTGTGACTTGAACTGAAAGGTGACTTTGACTTTGAATCACAACTGAGTTGTGGGAATGACACTAATGTTCCCACTTGAGTTAGGCAAATGAAGAGGGGCTTTGATTATTAAAGTGCTTATGAAATAAAACTGGCTTTATGCAAATGAAACTAGAGCTTAGAACCCCCTTACTATAAATGATAGTATTTACCTTAGTATTAGTTTGCGAGTACTTTAAAGTACTCATGGCTGTGTCCCTGCCTATTCGAATGGCCAGACTATGAAGAGGAGTAACAGAACCCGGAAGAAGGACAGCAGGACATCTACGACAACTAGGATCACTCCTGACGTCAACAGTTGCCTGTGAAATAAATGGACTACTACTACACTACTTCGCTTCCGCTATGTGTTTTGTAATTGATCAGTAGATCATCTATTATTGTAATGAGACTGGATCATGTGATCCCTTTTTATTTGTAAGACCATTATGTGTTGTAATGAATGATGTGTTGTGATATCAATCTATTATGTCTCGCAAAAACAATATTCCTTGGATTGCGATGAAGGACATAATAAGCATCTGGACTTAAAAATCCGGGTGTTGACACCTCTCCCTCCGCTGCCGTCAGTTCCCCGCTCCGACGAGCAATCCACTCGTAGGTAGCCACCAATTCGACCGCCGAAGCCGCGCGATGGCCTCCCGTGGAGGTGCAGGCAGCCGAGCCGCGGGATTGGGCGGCGGCGATTCGCCGCCGCGTCCGCCCGTGTTCCGCAGCGAGGCGGAGCGGCGGAAGTGAAAGCGCAGCGAGGACGCGCGCAAGCAGAGCGCGCGCCGGTGGACCAACTGGGGGCTGACGCCCCTAGGGAAGCTCGCCCGCTACGGCAACCAGGCCGAGAGCTCCTCCTCCGGGCAGTCGAGCCGCGCACCGCGGCTGCCCGTGGTGGCGAGCTTCGAGGATGACGAGCTCGTCCCCGCGCGCTCTCCAACCTTCTCCGCCGGGGACTACGTCCACGGCAGCGATGAGGAGGAGGCGGTGATGGCGCAGACGTGCGCCATCGGCGAGGCGGAGGCGAGGGCCCATTTCCGCCGGGAAGAAGCCGACGCCGTCCGCCAGGTGCGGGAGTTCGAGGCGGCCCGCCGGGAGGCCCGCGTCCGCAAGGTCAAGCTCGAAATAGTCAAGCTTGACAAGGACGACGAGTGAAGGCCGACGCCGTCCGACGATCTTCGCCAGCACCGGCACCGCCGCGCGCGCCATAGCTAGGCCGCATTTTGCTAGCTTTTACCTAGGTTAGGTTGCCGGTGACAAACAATGATCATCGCTAGTAGTAATTTGAATTCCCCGCACTATGTAGTATCTATTTCATCTATGGAACTATGATCATCGCGATAATTTACCCGCGCCAATTCGAATTCCAGTTTTCAGTTTCATATTTACGGGTTCTATTATGCGCCGGACTAAATTTCGTCAGATCTTACGTTTTCGGTGAACTGAACTCGCATTTTTCGGTTTGCATTTTTTCGGTCTCTGCTAGAGATGCTCTTAGCGAAGCATGGAACTTATCACCTTGACGTGTTCTTTCCAGCGCGCAAGCCGGGCCTAATAACTTACTTTGACTTGTAGTCGACTGTGCCCGTATGCAAGCGTCGTCGTGAATGGATTGATGAAACTCCGAGGAAACCCCTTTGGTGTCTTAACCGTGTTGTTTTCTACTAGTAATAAGGCTCTGAAATTCTCTATTCAGTTTTTGTGTTCCGACAAGTGCTCCCCTTCACACTAATTTGTTCCAGTTTCTGGAAGCCCGTGCTTGACTGTACAGAATATCGTCAGTGTACGTGACAAGTCTCCCGTTGAAAAAAAAATCTGTTTCTTTATTTTTTTCTTATTGGAAAATGCTTGCTTTCAGTGACCAGTCAGGCGATGGGTCGCTCTCGCTGATAGGTTCCGGCCCAACACGGATCACGCCTCCGATTCAGCAGCTTCGTGTGGTCCTCCAGCTCCTTGACGGAGAGGAGGAGCATGGTGGCCTCCATCTCGTCGTCCTGGAGCAGCTCGTCGAGGACAGAATCGTCCGAGCTCGACGAATCCGATAGATTGACATCGACGAACTCGTCGCCCGAGCTCATCCTCGATTCGGATGGAGCGGCGGCGGGGGCGGCACCCGAAGTTGGGTGAGGAACATCGGGCGGGGTGCGGGACGACCTGCGGTAGCTCTGGGATGCGGGGGGCTCGGGCGGTGCGGCGGCGGCGGAGTGTGGTGGTAGCACGGGGAGGGAGAGAGCGAGCGGTTGCGTCAGCTAAAATTTCAGCGCGCCCTAGATAGGGATCGAGCGTTCGGTTCACTCGAGCGACCCCTACAAATACAGGCCGTTTTGGGTTTTCGGTCTCGGTCCGAAAAAAGTTTTTCGGTTTTGGCCCTTTTACGGTCACTGATCAGTGCCATTTTTGAGCCTGAACCCGTAAACTGGCGGTTATTTTTCGGTTTTGGCCCGTTTACGAGCTCTGATAGTGATGCTCTAAGGCCTTTACAATGGGGGTTTCTTAGCGCAGTATTCTAGGTACTTTGCTTATGTGACACCTTAAATGATGAAAGAGAGTGGTGTTGTATCTTAGCTAATACTACCTCCGTTTCAAAGAATAAGATGTCCTCGTTTTACGTGTTTTTTGTTTGACCAAGAAAGATAAATATTATCTGTATGAAATTAGTATCATATAAAGTGTTTTTCAATAGGAATCCAACAATACTATTTACATATAACATAATCAAGATTTTGTTGCTTAATTTTTATGGTCAAATTTCGTATTAAAATACGTGTGGGTCTTATTTCTTGAAACAGAGGTGGTATACAAAACAGCTGCACGTGGCCATATGTAAAATGCATTAGGAGCCCAATCACATGCATGCATGAGCCTACATTCATTAAATTTATATAGATCCTAAGAAGCAATGCATTGGGTATTTATCTTTTAACATGCATGGCTGCCTAGAATAACGCGCTAAGAAACAATGCACCGTGAAAGGTCTAAGACTAGTCACGAGTATCATAATATGGTATCATAGTATGTCATATTTAATATTTTGTAAAATCTCAATGCAAATGTATGTACATGATCTATTTATCATGAAGTTTTCTCGGTTTATGTGTCATGATACGGTATCATATTATGATACTACTCTCATCTCTCACCTCATTAATTGATGTGACACATCAGATTTTTGCCAACATGACATGCATGATACTACCTCCGATTCAAAAAATAATGCGTCCTTGTTTTACGTGCTTTTCGTTTGACTAAGTATTACTTCAAATATATAAAGATTGTTTGTATAAAATTAACATCATTACAAAGTGCTTTTCAATACGAATCCAAGGATACTAATTACATATAATATAATCAAAATTTTGTTGCTCATTTTTTATGGTCAAAGTTCGTCTTGGAATACGCGTGCGCCTTATTCCTTGAGATGGAGGTAGTACTACTTATGATACCCCTATTGAGGCTAGTCTAAGGGCAGTCGCAACGCATGGTATCTAAGATACTGCTCACACAATGCATCGTATCTTCAGCGTTGCATCTGAACTAATATGGTCTGTGATTGTGGGTAGCCTCTCCATCCGGTGGCATGTTTGTGGCATATGACAAGCCGCAAAGCGTCATCGATCGTAATCATGAATGAACAGATGAGTAGCCTCTCACTCCATTTCCATATTTCAACAACAGTCAACAGGTACAGGTAAATGGAGCATCTGCTTGACTCACAGGGAATGAGTTGAGCTTGTTATGTTTTTTTTTTTGCGAGAAATCCACCGATCTATTAATAATCATCAACAGTAGTACAAATAATCCAAAAAGTAAAGAAAATTACAAATTGGTACTCGGACCACCTAGCGACGACTACAAACACTAGCACGAGCCGAAGGCGCGCCGCTGTCCTCGCCCCTCCATCGCCGGAGTCGGGCAAAGCTTGTCGTAGTAGAGCTTGTTGTAGTAGACAGACGGGAAGTCGTCGTGCTAAGGTCTCAAAGGACCAGCGCACCAGAGTAGCTACCATCGCCAATGATGACAACCGTAGATCGGAAGAGACTATCATGAAACCACACCAATAAACACGAAAACCGACCGGAACCCAGGAGGTCCGACGGGCACACAACTCCACGCGCCCTCCGTCAGCGCTAGATGCACCACCGGAGCGAGGATATGGGGGGGAGGACCTTATTCTGACTTCAGGATGTAGCCACCGCCTCACCATCCCAAAAAAGAGACTGAAAAGCAAACTAAATTAAGAACGGAAACTCCCCACCGGCGAGGGACCGTGGTCCGCCACACCTCTAAGGCCCCAAGGCCACCGGAGGCGGAGCGGACCGGCGGTATCGCCGGCGAGGAGGATGGAACCCTAGATGGGTTTTGTGGCTTCTTTCCGTCGCCTCCTGGGCTCCTTTGTTATGTTAGCCAGCGGCGGCACTGATGGCCGAGCTGTGGCGTCTTGGGTATGCGAGGATGCAGCCGCTCAGGTCTGTGAGGATAATATGACAACGGTGATTAGAGCCATGGACGAGGTAAAACAGTTGAATGGATCGTAGCGAACAAGAGGGGGGTGAATGGCGCTACGGCAAGTTTTAGTCTTTTTCAAGTTTTATGCAACGGAAGGTAAAGGTGTGACTTTTAGCAATGGGGGTGATCCTACAATGAATATCGGACGAGTGCAACAAGTAAAGAAAACAACAAGATAACGAGAGTAAGGAGCGAGACAACCGGGGGGCGCGAGGCGAGTTGAGGTTTGTTTCCCGCAGTTCCTTCCACTAAAGGAAGTACGTCTGCGTTGAGGAGGTGCTAGTCTCACACAAGAGACTAGGTGGCCACACCACGAAGGAAGGCCTCACCCTCTTCCTCGAGAGAGCTCCACGGAGGTGCTCTCCCTCTTCCACTAAGGCACCGGTCGAGGCGGTGATTCCTTCACAAGGTTGTGGCGAGCTCCACACACAAGGATGCTCCCAACACCCTATGGATCTAGTACATCACCAAGCTAGACTCCATAGCTGCACATCTCCAATGCTCCACCATAGGAACCCATCACCAATGCTCCACCATAGGAACTCTTCCAATGCTCCACCAAAGGAACTCTCCAATGCTCCACCAAAGGAACTCTTCTCCAAGATCCACCAAAGGAACCCTACCACCAAGATCCACTAAGGAATAGCTAGTATTTGTGAAATCTCTCTTGGTAGAACTATAGATCGGGGTCTCCTCCACCTATCCTCAAAGTTTGGGCAAGATTGGTTGGAGGGGGAAGGAGATCCTCAAGGATTAAGCTCAGCAACAATGGAGGAGAGAGAAGGGGAAGAGATAAAATCGTGTTGGGGAAGAAGGAGCCCTTAAATAGGCTCCTCCAAATCCAACCGTTATGTCCAGATTTGGCCTAAGAGTACTACCGCTTTGGGGTAAGCGGTATGATACGTCTCCGACGTATCGATAATTTCTTGTGTTCCATGCCACATTATTGATGTTATCTACATGTTTTATGCACACTTTATGTCATATTCGTGCATTTTCTGGAACTAACCTATTAACAAGATGCCGAAGTGCCAGTTCCTGTTTTCTGCTGTTTTTGGTTTCAGAAATCCTAGTAACGAAATATTCTCGGAATCGGACGAAATCAACGCCCAAGTTCCTATTTTCACCGGAAGCATCCAGAACACCCGGGAAGGACCAGAGGGAAGCCCTGGGGGCCCCACACCACACCCCGGCGCGGCCAGGGGGGCCGCGCCCCCCTATAGTGTGGGCCCCCCAGAAGCCCTCCTGCGCCGCATCTTCGCCTATATAAAGGCCCTGGATCGAAAACCCTGATACGTTCGACGAAACCCACAGAAACCTTCCAGAGCCGCCGCCATCGCGACGCCAAGATCTGGGGGACAGGAGTCTCTGTTCCGGCACGCCGCCGGAACGGGGAAGTGCCCCCGGAAGGCTCCTCCACCGCCATCTTCATCACCGCTGCTGCTCCCATGAGGAGGGAGTAGTTCTCCATCGAGGCTCGGGGCTGTACCGGTAGCTATGTGGTTCATCTCTCTCCTATGTGCTTCAATACAATAATCTCATGAGCTGCTTTACATGATTGAGATTCATATGATGATGCTTGTAATCTAGATGTCATTATGCTAGTCAAGTGAGTTTTACTTATGTGATCTCCGGAGACTCCTTGTCCCACGTGTGTAAAGGTGACAGTGTGTGCACCGTGTGGGTCTCTTAGGCTATATTTCACAGAATACTTATTCACTGATGAATGGCATAGTGAGGTGCTTATTTATATCTCTTTATGATTGCAATGTGTTTGTATCACAATTCATCTATGTGCTACTCTAGCAATGTTATTAAAGTAGTTCTATTCCTCCTGCACGATGTAATGGTGACAATGTGTGCATCCGTGTTAGTACTTGGTTTATGCTATGATCATGATCTCTTGTAGATTGCGAACTTAACTATTGCTATGATAATATTGATGTGATCTATTCCTCCTACATATGCATGAAGGTGACAGTGTGCATGCTATGTTAGTACTTGGTTTAGTCTTTTGATCTATCTTACACTATAAGGTTACTAAAATATGAACATTAATTGTGGAGCTTGTTAACTCCGGCATTGAGGGTTCGTGTAATCCTACGCAATGTGTTCATCATCCAACAAGAGTGTAGAGTATGCATTTATCTATTCTGTTATGTGATCAATGTTGAGAGTGTCCACTAGTGAAAGTGTAATCCCTAGGCCTTGTTCCTAAATATCGCTATCATTGCTTGTTTCTTGTTTCTTTGCGTTACTACTGCTGCAATACTACCACCATCAACTACACGCCAGCAAGCTATTTTCTGGCACCGTTGCTACTGCTCATACTTATTCATACCACCTGTATTTCACTATCTCTTCGCCGAACTAGTGCACCTATTAGGTGTGTTGGGGACACAGGAGACTTCTTGCTTTGTGGTTGCAGGGTTGCATGAGAGGGATATCTTTGACCTCTTCCTCCCTGAGTTCGATAAACCTTGGGTGATCCACTTAAGGGAAAACTTGCTGCTGTTCTACAAACCTCTGCTCTTGGAGGCCCAACACTGTCTACAGGAAAAGGAGGGGGAAGTAGACATCAAGCTATTTTCTGGCGCCGTTGCCGGGGAGGAAAGGTAAAAGGTACTCACACTCCGGACCTCGGCTACCAAGCTATTTTCCGGCGCCGTAAGTACTCGAAGCTATTTCCTTTAGATCCTGCAATTGCAACTTTTTGTTTCTTGTTTACACTAGTTTGGCATAATGGACAAGAATGATCTTCTTATTCTATTTCCTGATTTAAAACATGGATTGTTTGATGCGAAAATTAAAAAACTTATGGAATCTTATTTGCATGCTGGTAGTAATATTAGTATGAACGCTTTGAACACCATTGTTGATAATAATATAGAAAGTTCTAAGCTTGGGGAAGCTGGTTTGCATGATATTTTTAGTCCCCCAAGCATTGAGGAGAAAATTTACTTTGATGATACTTTGCCTCCTATTTATGATGATGATAGTAGTCTTTTGTTACCACCTGTTATGGAGGAGAAATTTGATTATGATTACAATATGCCTCCTATATATGATAGCTACTTTGTTGAATTTGCTCCCACTACAACTAATAAAATTAATTATGCTTATATGGAGAGTAATGATACTTTTATGCATGTGAATAAGAATGCTTTATGTGATACTTATATTGTTGAGTTTGCTCATGACACTACTGAAAGTTATTATGAGAGAGGAAAATATGGTTGCAAAAAATTTCATGTTACTAAAACACCTCTCTATGTGCTGAAATTTTTGAAGCTATACTTGTTTTATCTTCCTATGCTTGTTACTTTGCTCTTCATGAACTTATTTATTTACAAGATTCCTCTTCATAGGAAGCATGTTAGACTTAAATGTGTTTTGTACTTGCCTCTTGATGCTCTCTTTTGCTTCAAATACTATTTCTTGCGAGTGCATCATTAAAACTGCTGAGCCCATCTTAATGGCTTTAAAGAAAGAACTTCTTGGGAGATAACCCATGTGTTATTTTGCTACAGTACTTTGTTTTATATTTGTGTCTTGGAAGTTGTTTACTACTGTAGCAACCTCTCCTTATCTTAGTTTTATATTTTGTTGTGCCAAGTGAAGCCTCTAATCGAAGGTTGATACTAGATTTGGATTTCTGCGCAGAAACAGATTTCTATCTGTCACGAATCTGGGCTGTTTTCTCTGTAGAAAAATCAGAAAAATATGCCAATTTACGTGCGTGTTCCTCAGATATGTACGCAACTTTCATTAGTTTTGAGTTTTCTGATCTTAATAACGGAAGTATTTATTAAAAATTCGTCTTTACGGACTGTTCTGTTTTGACAGATTCTGCCTTTTATTTCGCATTGCTTCTTTCGCTGTGTTGGGTGGATTTCTTTGTTCCATTACCTTACAGTAGCTTTGAGCAATGTCCAGAAGTGTTAAGAATGATTGTGTCACCTCTGAACATGTGAGTTTTTGATTATGTACTAACCCCTCTAATGAAGATTATGAGAAGTTTGGTGTGAAGGAAGTTTTCAAGGGTCAAGAGAGGAGGATGATATACTATGATCAAGAAGAGTGAAAGCTCTAAGCTTGGGGATGCCCCGGTGGTTCACCCCTGCATATATCAAGAAGACTCAAGCGTCTAAGCTTGGGGATGCCCAAGGCATCCCCTTCTTCATCGACAAATTATCAGGTTCCTTCTCTTGAAACTATATTTTTATTCGGTCACATCTTATGCACTTTACTTGGAGCGTCTGTATGTTTCTTGTTTTTGTTTTTGTTTGAATAAATGCTTGTGTGGGAGAGAGACACGCTCCGCTGGTTCGTATGAACACATGTGTTCTTAGCTCATAGTATTCATGGCGAAGTTTCTCCTTCGTTAAATTTGTATATGGTTGGAATTGGAAAATGATACATGTAGTAATTGCTATAAATGTCTTGGGTAATGTGATACTTGGCAATTATTGTGCTCATGATTAAGCTCTTGCATCATATGCTTTGCACCCATTAATGAAGAAATACATAGAGCATGCTAAAATTTGGTTTGCATATTTGGTCTCTCTAAGGTCTAGATAATTTCTAGTATTGAGTTTGAACAACAAGGAAGACGGTGTAGAGTCTTATAATGTTTTCAATATGTCTTTTATGTGAGTTTTGCTGCACCGGTTCATCCTTGTGTTTGTTTCAAAATAACCTTGCTAGCCTAAACCTTGTATCGAGAGGGAATACTTCTCATGCATCCAAATACTTGAGCCAAACAACACTATGCCATTTGTGTCCACCATACCTACCTACTACATGGTATTTCCTGCCATTCCAAAGTAAATTGCTTGAGTGCTACCTTTAAACAATTCAAAATTTATCACCTCTGATTTGTGTCAATGTTTTATAGCTCATGAGGAAGTATGTGGTGTTTATCTTTCAATCTTGTTGGGCAACTTTCACCAATGGACTAGTGGCTTCATCCGCTTATCCAATAATTTTGCAAAAAGAGCTGGCAATGGGATTCCCAGTCCCAAATTAATTAACAAAAAATAGACACTCCTCCATGGTATGTGATTGTTGGACGGCACCCGAAGGATTCGGTTAGCCATGGCTTGTGTAAGCAAAGGTTGGGAGGAGTGTCATCATAATAAAACTAAAATAAAAAGGCACTCCTTCATGGTATGAGATTGTTGGCAGGCACCCGAGGATTCGGTTAGCCATGGTTTGTGAAAGAAAGGTTGGAAGGAGTGCCATCCAAAAATAAAATAAAATGGGAGCCGCTCTTTGAAGGTTTGTCTGGCAAGGGGGTTAGAGTACCCGCTACCATTCGTTGACAACAACATACACCTCTCAAAACTTTATTTTTATGCTCTCTTTATGTTTTCAAAATAAAAGCTCTAGCACAAATATAGCAATCGATGCTTTCCTCTTTGAAGGACCATTCTTTTACTTTTATTGTTGAGTCAGTTCACCTATTTCTCTCCACCTCAAGAAGCAAACACTTGTGTGAACTGTGCATTGATTCTTATATACTTGCATATTGCACTTGTTATATTGCTTTGCATTGACGACTATCCATGAGATATACATGTTACAAGTTGAAAGCAACCGCTGAAACTTAATCTTCCTTTGTGTTGCTTCAATGCTTCTACTTTGAATTATTGCTTTATGAGTTAACTCTTATGCAAGACTTATTGATGCTTGTCTTGAAGTACTATTCATGAAAAGTCTTTGCTTTATGATTCACTTGTTTACTCATGTCATATACATTGTTTTGATCGCTGCATTCACTACATATGCTTTACAAATAGTATGATCAAGGTTATGATGGCATGTCACTCCAGAAATTATCTGTGTTATCGTTTTACCTGCTCGGGACGAGCAGAACTAAGCTTGGGGATGCTGATACGTCTCCGACGTATCGATAATTTCTTGTGTTCCATGCCACATTATTGATGTTATCTACATGTTTTATGCACACTTTATGTCATATTCATGCATTTTCTGGAACTAACCTATTAACAAGATGCCGAAGTGCCAGTTCCTGTTTTCTGCTGTTTTTGGTTTCAGAAATCCTAGTAACGAAATATTCTCGGAATCGGACGAAATCAACGCCCAAGTTCCTATTTTCACCGGAAGCATCCAGAACACCCGGGAAGGACCAGAGGGAAGCCCTGGGGGCCCACACCACACCCCGGCGCGGCCAGGGGGGCCGCGCCCCCCTATAGTGTGGGCCCCCCAGAAGCCCTCCTGCGCCGCCTCTTCGCCTATATAAAGCCCCTGGATCGAAAACCCTGATACGTTCGACGAAACCCACAGAAACCTTCCAGAGCCGCCGCCATCGCGACGCCAAGATCTGGGGTACAGGAGTCTCTGTTCCGGCACGCCGCCGGAACGGGGAAGTGCCCCCGGAAGGCTCCTCCACCGCCATCTTCATCACCGCTGCTGCTCCCATGAGGAGGGAGTAGTTCTCCATCGAGGCTCGGGGCTGTACCGGTAGCTATGTGGTTCATCTCTCTCCTATGTGCTTCAATACAATAATCTCATGAGCTGCTTTACATGATTGAGATTCATATGATGATGCTTGTAATCTAGATGTCATTATGCTAGTCAAGTGAGTTTTACTTATGTGATCTCCGGAGACTCCTTGTCCCACGTGTGTAAAGGTGACAGTGTGTGCACCGTGTGGGTCTCTTAGGCTATATTTCACAGAATACTTATTCACTGATGAATGGCATAGTGAGGTGCTTATTTATATCTCTTTATGATTGCAATGTGTTTGTATCACAATTCATCTATGTGCTACTCTAGCAATGTTATTAAAGTAGTTCTATTCCTCCTGCACGATGTAATGGTGACAATGTGTGCATCCGTGTTAGTACTTGGTTTATGCTATGATCATGATCTCTTGTAGATTGCGAACTTAACTATTGCTATGATAATATTGATGTGATCTATTCCTCCTACATATGCATGAAGGTGACAGTGTGCATGCTATGTTAGTACTTGGTTTAGTCTTTTGATCTATCTTACACTATAAGGTTACTAAAATATGAACATTAATTGTGGAGCTTGTTAACTCCGGCATTGAGGGTTCGTGTAATCCTACGCAATGTGTTCATCATCCAACAAGAGTGTAGAGTATGCATTTATCTATTCTGTTATGTGATCAATGTTGAGAGTGTCCACTAGTGAAAGTGTAATCCCTAGGCCTTGTTCCTAAATACTGCTATCGCTGCTTGTTTCTTGTTTCTTGCGTTACTACTGCTGCAATACTACCACCATCAACTACACGCCAGCAAGCTATTTTCTGGCACCGTTGCTACTGCTCATATATATTCATACCACCTGTATTTCACTATCTCTTCGCCGAACTAGTGCACCTATTAGGTGTGTTGGGGACACAGGAGACTTCTTGCTTTGTGGTTGCAGGGTTGCATGAGAGGGATATCTTTGACCTCTTCCTCCCTGAGTTCGATAAACCTTGGGTGATCCACTTAAGGGAAAACTTGCTGCTGTTCTACAAACCTCTGCTCTTGGAGGCCCAACACTGTCTACAGGAAAAGGAGGGGGAAGTAGACATCACGGTACTACCGCTCTGAGTTCGAATTCGATCCAGATCTGGTCAAAGGACGCAGAGCGGTACTACCGCACGAGGTACCGCTCGAGGTACCGCAATAGGGTCCAGACCTTACTGGATCCAGAGCGGTACCAGGGTGGTACCAGGGCGGTACGACCGTAACCCGGTTACGGTACCTAAGCGGTACTACCGCTCGTGAGCGGTACTACCGCTCCAGGTACTGCAGAGGTACCGCAGCGTGTTTCTGGAGGGCAACTCAGTACAGACTCAGAGCGGTACCGACAGCGGTACCTATAGGGGTAGCGGTACTACCGCTACAGGTACCGGTAGTACCGGCCTGGCTAAATCTGGTTTTCTTCCCTTTTTCGCTCCAACTTTGTTACCTCGCTAAACACACACAAAACCAGAAAACCTATCAACTACGCTTCATTCTTCTGATCTTGACGCGTCCGGCGAGGTCACCGTGTACTTGCAAATCTAACAATGATACTCAAGGCACACGGTGAGATTACTCAAGTGTTGTCATCAAACACACAAAACTTGGGGTGTGAATTTTGCTCTTACAATCTCCCCCTTTTTGGTGTTTGATGACAACACAAGAGTTGACAATAACAAATGATATTATGATGAGAACATTAGATTTGCAAAAACTCGACGGAGCTCCCCCTACACATGTGCATATCATGAATATGTATTTGAATACAAATACACATGTTATAGAGACATCACTCCCCCTAGTTTTTACAAACCAAGCACATATGCAACATAGATAGATGACATGTTCAAGAGGCATATGCACAATATGGAGGCAACATAAGATCATATACGGAGATTTGGGTGAAGTTATCATACCATAGCCTTGAGAATACCCAAACTCACAATAGGATGCCTCCATAGGGTTGTTGATGTAGCCATAAGACAAGATAAGCAACTAGAACCAAACGGCTACAAACAACAAAGGTCTCCATCCACCTAGGAACTTCTCCCCCTTTGGCATCGGAACACCAAAAAGGAGGGTAACGAAACTAGAGAGATGGAGAAAAAGAACATACAACCAAGCTTGCAAAAATCACGAGAAAACAAGCTTGATGGAGGTTCTTAAAACAAGAAGAAGAAAGCAAAGAAGAAAGACAAAACAAGGTCATGAAGAACCGAAAAACCCTCAAGGAGGGGGTGTTGGTGGCCGAGGCCACCGTGTAAGAGTATAGTAGTTGTGAGGTCACGTAGATGTATCTAGGACTCACGGACTGCAACTCAACATGAAGCTCATAAGTCACTTATTTGACAAATAGCAAATGTTTTGGATTTCTTTATGCATTATGGGGGGAGTGATAGCTCAATGGATTTAAACCGCACTCCCCCTATGTCCATGCGTGCCTTTCATCTAGATATGACGGTAAGATTGGTATGTGCGCACGACGGTCAAGCAAAGTTCGATGGATCAATGATATTTAGCTCATGCCTCAACTCAATAAAGCGCTTCTCATCCAAGGGCTTCGTGAAGATGTCCGCCAATTGCTCCTTGGTGCTAATATAGGATAGTACAATATCTCCACGAGCAATGTGGTCCCGGATGAAGTGGTTCCGTATCTCAATGTGCTTCGTCTTGCCATGAAGAACCGGATTGTAGGCGATTTTGATTGCGCTCTCATTGTCACACAAAAGAGGCACCTTGCTATACTCGAGTCCATAATCTCGCAAGGTTTGCCTCATCCATAAGATTTGAGTACAACTACTTGCCGCGGCAATATACTCGGCTTCCGCGGTGGAGATGGAGACACAATTTTGCTTCTTCGAGGACCAACACACCAAAGATCTCCCAAGAAAGTGACATGCTCCGGAGGTAGACTTCCTATCAATCTTGTCGCCCGCCCAATCGGAGTCGGTGAAACCAACCAAGGCAAAGTCCGTGTCCCTTGGGTACCATAGTCCGAAGTGTGGGGTATCAACTAAATATCGAAAGATCCTCTTGACCGCCACAAGGTGGCTTTCCTTCGGACTTGCTTGAAACCGTGCACACATACCAACGCTTAACATTATATCCGAGCGAGAGGCACAAAGGTAGAGAAGCGAACCTATCATCGAACGGTAGAGCTGTAATATCCCAGGTATTGGGGTTACAAAAAAATAGAGGAAACAGATGTGTGCATTGCATTCATGCACAGAAAATCTGGGGAATTTTCGCGCTTTAAAGTAAAACAGTCACAGTAACTGAAGTTTCACTTGACCTTGGTGGAATTGAAGTAGATCATCAAGTCAAGCGCTATAAACCTCAATGTGACTTTGTTAAAACCTTGTTTTGGGTAGAGATGATTTGATCTAAGGGACTAGATCAAATGGAACTAATAAACAACACAACAACAATTTACTCAATGAACAATTGCTTGATCTTATAAAAGATTATAATATGGTAAACTTTGACATAACATATGAACACCAATTCAATTGCAGATCAAGTAACAATAAAATGGAGAAACCATTTCTTGAATTATCTCTTCCATGTCTTAAACCAATCCTTGATCCTACCATGAACCTCATGGTATTCATTCTACTTGGAAACATAACAAGGAGATTAACTCTAGAAATATATATCTTTCTCTATTCCAAATCATTATACATCCAAGTATTGTAATCATCATCTTCAAGAGGAACCCTAGAGTGTTATTCAAGTCATTCCCAAATGAGTGAGATCATTCATACTAATTATAGCTTGACCTATTTAAAAATCAAGGAACCCCATTGAACTAAAGCATTAGGAACAACCATTCCATCTTGGAGTGGTGAGATACCCTATTATCACATGGAATAATACCATATCCATGAACTGATAAGGTAAGGAAGAGACTAAACCAATTAAGCTCGACAAGTGGAGTCCTAGCCTAGATACCTAAGGAAATATTAAGTACACCATAAACTCTAGAATAAACCATTGCTCTATAAGAGAGAACTCAAGCTATGGTGTTACACTCAAGTTCTTAGTTGAGGCAACACCTGGATTTGAGGGAGAGAACTATTCTTATAACCAGATGATTATATCATCATTGATTAAGTAGAACCCTAACATAATATCTCAGGCATTCTCCTGGGATATAAACTTAAGAGGCAACCATAGTAGACCCAATCAAGAAGGTAAATTAGAAGTACTATACCTAGTTGATCAAGACAATGCTTGATCATGGGAGTGAGAAACCTATTTAATGAGAGATACCTTAGGAAGCCAAACCTTGATCATTATAAATTGAGTGATGATCATAAACCCTAAGAACTTGAGGTAAGGATATTAAGAACAAGTGGATCATGCTTAATCCATGACCAAGCTTTGGAGAAATAGGAGAATAATCCAATGCTAACACTTATATGATTAATAGATATTAATCACCACATGAAATTATAAGGAGATCAATAATAAGCAACCCTAGGCTTAGATTTCAACCTTCACTTGTGGACCACATGATGATCATAAGTAGAATCCTACCACATTTACTTTCCACCTAGTTTTCACTTCAAAACCACAAGAAAACCTTAGAGTAAAACTCTATACTATATATGGTAAGAAACCATTCATTCATATGACCAAAGTTAACTATAAAAAGAACTATAATCAATATAGTTACTTCAATGATAAATTGAGGTTAATATTAGAAGTTAATTGGTGGAAGATAAAACCAATTCTCAAATCCTTAGTAATTAGAGAAGCACATGAAATATTAAGCAAGTAACCCCTTTATCATGGTTAGGGGAGATTAAACCCTAGCACATGCAATATGGTGTCACCTCATCTCAAAACCTAGAATTAAACCTCAACCCTAGTTTATGCATCACTTGGATGATCATAACTAAAAACCTAAACCTTATTTGAGACTCAAACCATGTGTCATTAGGAGAATATGACTAGAACCCTAATGGTTCATTAATTAAATCATATGCTTCAATTATAAGACCTAAGAGCCACCTAATGCTAAGCCCCATAATTAAAACCACATAAGCAGTGATCAACCATTTATCTTTGTAACCAAGATCAATTATGATGGAACCAATATCTACTTAGATCCTTTCAAATATAATGTTAATATTATCTTTAATAAGGGGGTTGTAATAGACATCATAAAAACCCTAACAGATTAATACTCACATAAAATCATATGTGTACAACCAACTTCTTAAATAAAATAACAAGTCCTAATGATAAACCCTAAAATACCTTGAGCTGGACTTACCAACTCTAATACTTCAAATAGATTGATCCACAAGAAAAACATAAAAATAAAATGAGGATATAAAGTCATGCTCATTTGCTATTTTGAATAAAACACAAGTATGTAATATAATGCTTTATAAAATACTTGTTTCAAATGGATTATGGGTGTAATAGTCATTTCACAACATCCAAATGGAATTAAAATAATTGAGACACCTGCAAAAATAACAGAATTCAAATATGAATTCAAATGGGCAAATACAAAACAGAAAATAAGAAGAAAAAGAAAAACAGAAAATAAATAGAGAAAAGAGAGAAGCTTACCTGGACCTGGCCAGCCAAAGGAGCCCAGCAGCAGCCTGGCCGTGGCAGCCCAGGAGCAGCCCATGGTCCATCTCCAAACCATGGCCCAAACCAGCCCGATACCCCTTCGTCTAAAAATCTCGAGGACGAGATCGTCCTCATCCCCTTCCTTCGCATGGGCGCCAGCACGAAGATGTGCTCGTTCTTCTCCTCTCGCTGGCGATCTCTCCTTGAACGACGACGTGACGAGGCCCTCTCCAACGCAGTATAAAAGCTCCAGGACGAAAACGAGCGCCGAATTCTTCCTCTTCTCCTAAAAATTCCCCACACCCGAAACCCTAGCTGCGCCGGTCACCATTACCGCCGGCGATTGGAGCACCCCCGAGCTGAGCTGAGCACACCATTATCTCCGCCGTCCTCGACGTGCTCTCGGGGCAAAAGGAATCGGACCGGGGCGAGCTATAGCCTCGCCGTCGAGCTCTTCCCTTCGTCGGCCGGCGACATAAAATCCGGCGATGCCGACCTCCATAGACCTCGCCGTCACGCCCTGCGTCCTTCTGGTGAGATGCTGAACCCCCTGACATGCCCGCTTTGCTCTCTAGCCCGCCGTAGTGCCGCCGCACCGTGTTCCTGTCCACGCCGCCGCTCGGCCTCGCCGGCGAGCAAGCTCCGGTGACTCAATCGGAGCGGCGCCGCCACCATATGGCTCACCGCATCACGCTGAGTCGATTAGGCCCAGCAGTTCGACCGCGGGGGTAGCCCAACGCCGGCGCCGTCGCCGTTTGACCGCCGGCCAGAACCTTCCCTGGCCACGTATCCAATTTTGACTTGGTCAGCCCCATGTGGCAGCCAACGTGGCACTAACCCCACATGTCTGTCACCGCGGGTAGGCTTAGTCTGGGTACGTTTAGTATTTCCAGTCGTTTATTAATTCTAGTAAATTACTGCAACTTAAAATAAATTTAGAAAATCCAATTTAAGTCAGAAAAATGTAAATAAGATATTAAAATTCCTAGAAAAGAAAACTCTATCCAATAAAAATATAAAATGAAACTTTTATTTTTAATAAAAATTTAATTATTTAGTGCTTATTAATTAAGCCTTTTCTTTAATTCTAAATTGAATTAAAATTCAATAATTAGGAAAACCTTCTAAAATAAATAAAAAAAACTAGAAAGTAAATAAGGAAAACATTAAAATTAATTTTCCTTTACTATTAACTTATTAAATTATTATCAGAAGGATTTAAACCTTAATTAATAATTATCTTAATTATTAATTATTTAAAAATAATAAAATGCCAAATCCAATATTAATTTTATTTCAAAGTTATTAATAACTTCAACCTCAAAGTGAAGTTATTAATTCAAGAACTTTAGGGTATTTAGAAAACCCTAATTTCATAAGTAATAGAACCAGGAACCCATAATTTCATGTGGGACCCTAAAACCCTAATACCATTAGGCAACCTAGTTCCATTATTACATGTGAACCCTAATTTGCTTCTAACCTAAACCCAAGGTTAGAACAGGTGATCATGGTACTTTAATTCAAATCATAGAGCCACCATTAGCAACTAAAAGACATACCTATGTCCACATAAAATGTAGAACCCTATCACTAGCAATTTAGTATTCCAGGTATGCATATCACTAAACCTAGTTGATCAAGTAGGATCAACCAAATTTAAACCCTAGCTTCTACTGTCAAAACCATCATCCTTATTCATCCATGCTTAGCATCACACCATTGTGATGAACCTCAATAGCATCTAGGCCCAATATTTATCATTACATAACCATAGTCCACTTAACCCTACAAATACTTCATAATTATGAACCATCCTATTTAGGAGCCAATCATTCCTTACTTAGTGGATCCAGTAGCAAAACCTAGACAACCTCAACCCTAACTGATATACTTCTTATTACTTAAGAAGTATGTTCTTCAAAAGTTATTCTTTTGAAGTAAATAAAGACTCATCATCAACCACCTTATAAGGACCTATAAACCCTAGCTAGCTATCACCAACAAGATGAACCAATCTTGATAACAACCTTGTATGAATAGTTGCTTAGAATGCCTAGGCTTAACTCAACCTTACCAGCCCTAGATGTTGATGAATCTAACCTTATTATGATCCATCTAATACTTACTCCAGAAACTAGATGAAACCATAGACAACCATAGAACCCCACCAATCTAATTATCATACTTGTTCTTTATTAAAGAACATGTTCTTCAAAAGGTATTCTTTTGAAGTATATGATAATTAATCATTAACCATGCCATATAGTACTAAAACTGACAACTGTTCTTTACATGATAACATTATGCCAAATATCATTCTTTGTGTGCTCAATTGATTACTATGCTTTATTATCTATCTGACCATGAAACCAAGTAATCCTACCTGAATAAAAACCTTGTATATGAATCACTCTAAAAGTGCAACACACCCTAAACCAATCATTACAACTCACTGATCCTAAATCATCGGGGTTAGGTCACGCTTAGAGCGATTGCATCTCATTCTTATGCATTATTGCATCCTTGCCAATTTTTTAAACATCGTCCTTACCGGACGATGATGCTATTTCAGAATTTGGAGTTATTACGCATCGAAGACCTTGTCTGCATAATCTTGCAGCCAAGAAAGGCAAGTTCATCACTTGCTCATGTCATTTGAGTATTTCTATCAAATTACTTGCAAAGTATTATGGTTATCACTATTGCATAAAAATCAAAACCACTACTTTCATAACTATGAATATGACTATGTGGTGGGCAATGGAACCATGGATTGTGTTGATATGGTGGAGGTTCCATTGCACGGGCTTATATCCATCTAGGATTAAACAACAAATGTCGCCAGTGATTCTTGTGCCGTAATACCCGTGTTAACCATAAGATCCGGAGTGGGACGGAGTAGTCAAAAGTGTTTCCACCTCTCGTTCATCAACGGATGCGCTTTACCATAGACACTTGTATCTGTCAGGGCAAGCGGTTGGCTGGGGAAGCCTTAAGTCCCCACGGCATAGTCCGTAGACACTTGTCGCTCGAAGTGCAAGCGGTTGGCTGGGGAAGCCTTAAGTCCCCACGGTATTGCGGTCTATGATGGGTTGCAGCTACCGGCGAAGGAGTTTGGTTCGATCCCAGACTGTCGTCGTGGTCGGGGTCCACCCTGAAATCTATGGGAATAATGGGACCGGCGAGGACCCAGGGTCGGGGCATGCAACAAAGGGTGGGTGTTCGAGGTAGCGGAGGAACATGATTGGCTAGACCTTATACCGGGCCTCACACCATAGGAAGTGTGGACGGGGAATATGCCCGGTTGGCACCAAGGTTAAGATCTCTTATGGGTAAAGCAACACACCTCTGCAGAGTGTAAAGAACCGTGACCTGTCACTCCCTGTTCCGGGATATGGAACTGCGAACGCGGCCGGAAAGGAGCTCCATGAAGTTCTAGTAAACCGGTGAAGGCTGACGGACATAGTTCTTCTGAATAAAAGCAAACTCTTGAAGAAATGATTATGAAAACTTGCATTGGTATTCGACTTTCTGGTCTAATGCCGTAGCTAGTGCATTAAACACCTCTTTCCTATAATGAACTTGTTGAGTACGCTCGTACTCATCCCACTCTTAAATCCCCTGCTTAGGTATGGAGGCATCGAAGGAGGATCTACAGTGCAACTCGAAGGCCGAGGAGTCAACAACTTCTTCAGGAGACAGGAACCTGTCGGATGGTCAGATACCACATCCAACAAGGAGAAAACCTAGTTTAGCCATAGAAAGGAACTAGCTTCCTAAACCTAGCTCCTATTTAGTTAGAATCTATTCTTAGCCTCTATAGCTGGTTAAATACTCTACAAATAGAGTTCGTGATAGGACTAGACTACGAGTCGTTCTTCTGGAGTTTATTTGCAGATTTACCTCATTGTAAAGTAGGAGGCTGTGCTGATCTTTTGTAAAGAGTCTGTGTTGTAATTCTATAGACATGCCTTGGACCCGCATATGTTTCTGTTGTACCACTCTGAGCGATGTAATACTAGTGGAACGGTGTTTCATTGGTGTTATATCAGACTTGCATACTACACCATGCAGTGGTATGCCGGGTCACCCCAGTTGGTATCAGAGCAAATGCTTTGACCCTAGGATTAAAACCCTTTAAAGGAGACCTATAGGATTGATAGTGTCTATAGGAAGTTGTCCTAGGTAAACCAAATACTTTTTATGATTTGAGATGGATATTCACTTGAGAATAATCCTGACACACTTGAGTCAACATTTCTTATCTAGCTTACCAAGATAAAATAAAGTTAGTTAGATAATCCCAAACATGTAGTACACCATGAAGCCCTTAAACAATAGATGAGTAGACCCCAGTTGGTATACAATACATGGTAGTCCAAAGAGAGGATACAACCACAAGGAAGATATCCTATTGGAAGATGTGTACCAACAAATGTTATGGTGAAGTAAGAATTATCCAGACTTGAAATAGGAGTGATATCAAGTAATAAAGATAAGTAAAGTAGGAAGATAGCATACTAGAATAGGTATACCAAGACAAGTAATAGGAAGGTAAAATTCACCCAACTTGTGAAAACAACTAATAGCATGTGATAAATATAATTTATATGAGGTAGTGTAGACCATGATGAGTTAATCATGGGAGGTAAGAATAAAATTTGTCTACTTACATGGTAGAGTTGCTAATCATATATGATTCACCTGAGAATCGTTATGTGATGGACTAGAACCTTATAATTAATTAAGAGGAGTACAATAAGAAGCCAAGTGCAAAACAATAGTGCAAGATTTGTGTTCCAAAACCATGGGAACTGTGTCAAGTACATCAGAACCCTAGTTATATGGTAAGAACATATGGAAGTATATGAGCTATATTTCCATAGTTATGAGTTTAGATTATCCATGTTAGAAACAGACATATCATGTGAAGTAGTCCTCAACATAATGGAAGTTAAGTTAGTACTTTCAAAGAAAATTAGGTTAACCTTAACTATCCTAGACCACTTTGTTTCAAGTTTATCTCATTGCAATGGTACAATTCAGGTAAATGTCAAGACAAATAGTAGAATGCCAACTATATGTACTAAGTATCACGATATAAACCTATCTTATGTGGTGTTATATACTACACATCAGAGCCTGATGTTTAGAGATGTCTTACTCAACTATTATAATTCAGGCTTATGATGGTGTGTATTATAAGCACAAAGCTGAATCTTCTTGGATTTTATTGGATTTTCATTGTTTGACTAGATCCATACATTAAGTTTGACGTTGATATGCAAATGCATGTTGCAATATCAAGTCTTTACTTGATGCTATAGATCTAGAGGGTAATAGTATTCGTGTGAGAAAGCGACGAACTCTGGAAGATTCCGAAGACAAGATGAAGGTTCATCAGAGAAAGGAAGCAAAGTTGTGGGAAGTAACCATAATACTCTGAAGATAGTACCAATCAAAACTCATGCTTTGCCTCAATAGAAGAGTACTTTAGTACGGAAGAAGCATGAAGGTGAGAAATCTTGTGATTATGGTGAAGCTGAAGCAGATCCATAGTCAACACAAAAGAGGGAATGCATGGGAAATCACTTAGGATACTATAATCATAGTATCAGCTAGTGGTTTTTTCTGCAAAATAAACCCTGAATGAAGGAAGATGATATATGAAATCATAACAGATATAAGAAGACCATAGTTGATATCAGAGGACCACAATTGGTATAGGATCAATACTAGAAGATAGAGTAGAAGATATCTCGTCCAATTGATCAGAACCTAAAATTAGAGTTCATTTTTAGATAACAAATAGCTACAATTGGTATCAAGTAGTCCACCATTGGATTATTTGTACCAAGAAATTGTGAACAAATAAAACTTTGTTAGCCAAATAAAACGACCTATAATCATTTAGTTGAAGGATTCATGTTGGATGTCCACAAATTGAGTGGATACACCACAAAGATTCTTCACAAGACCTTAGAAGAAGTACAAACCATAAGCTAGACCCAGACCAATATTCTAACCATAAGTCCAATGGTTGGAAGAAAAGGAATTGAAAACCATAAGAAAACTCAAAGGGGTAGAGTAAAGATGGAGATGGATGTACAATAACTCAATATTTTGAGCAAGATAGAAGAAGAAGGTCTGAACTGAAAGGTAGTTCGATCTTATTTTCATAAGATTGTTGAACACTACTCTCAGAAGGATGTCAGACCAGAAGCCGAGGTTCATACCTCAAGGAAGTAAGAAGTGGACTATAACTTGAGAAAGTGAGTAATATTTACTCAGAAGTACGATAGCTCAAGTCAGCTAAGTTTAATGAAGTTGGACGAAGAAGATACTGTAGACCAAATACAGCTCGAAGAGGCCAAAGACTGAAGGAGTTTAACAATACCAAAAATTAAACACTAATAGAATGATTCCTTTCATGGAACCTAAACAACCAAAAATAGTTATAAGGTATCAACCATAAACCATGATTGGATGGACTAAATGAGTCTAATCCATTCTTAGAGGAATAAACCATCACAACCATTCCATGTTAAGTACCTTACTTAGTACCATTATTGCAGTTTTGGTAGTAAGGGAAAAACAAAGACTTATTTACCAATTAAGAGTATGTTATCAAACTAGTCCTCAGTTAAGACTAGCAGCACCAGAAGAAGTCCCATCATTGATTCTTCAATGAGAAAGGAAACAAGCTTATAGAGTTGAAATAAATCAAATAATTAAAAGCCATGGCTCAGAGACAGGTATTATTAGATTCCAGAGTAAAATCATAGAATTGGAGTAAGAAACTAATGTTCAAAGACAAACCCTAATGGATTCCAGGAAGAATCTGGACAAGGGATATATTCAATTATATCCAGTGAGATCACCAAGGAGTTTGAGAAAAGATGTAGTCTGCACAAGTCAGATCCATACTTCGGAAACGTGAGAGAGATCAAACTTCGAGGACGAAGTTTAGTTTAAGGGGTAGAGACTGTAATATCCCAGGTATTGGGGTTACAAAAAAATAGAGGAAATAGATGTGTGCATTGCATTCATGCACAGAAAATCTGGGGAATTTTCGCGCTTTAAAGTAAAACAGTCACAGTAACTGAAGTTTCACTTGACCTTGGTGGAATTGAAGTAGATCATCAAGTCAAGCGCTATAAACCTCAATGTGACTTTGTTAAAACCTTGTTTTGGGTAGAGATGATTTGATCTAAGGGACTAGATCAAATGGAACTAATAAACAACACAACAACACTTTACTCAATGAACAATTGCTTGATCTTATAAAAGATTATAATATGGTAAACTTTGACATAACATATGAACACCAATTCAATTGCAGATCAAGTAACAATAAAATGGAGAAACCATTTCTTGAATTATCTCTTCCATGTCTTAAACCAATCCTTGATCCTACCATGAACCTCATGGTATTCATTCTACTTGTAAACATAACAAGGAGATTAACTCTAGAAATATATATCTTTCTCTATTCCAAATTATTATACATCCAAGTATTGTAATCATCATCTTCAAGAGGAACCCTAGAGTGTTATTCAAGTCATTCCCAAATGAGTGAGATCATTCATACTAATTCTAGCTTGACCTATTTAAAAATCAAGGACCCCCATTGAACTAAAGCATTAGGAACAACCATTCCATCTTGGAGTGGTGAGATACCCTATTATCACATGGAATAATACCATATCCATGAACTTATAAGGTAAGGAAGAGACTAAACCAATTAAGCTCGACAAGTGGAGTCCTAGCCTAGATACCTAAGGAAATATTAAGTACACCATAAACTCTAGAATAAACCATTGCTCTATAAGAGAGAACTCAAGCTATGGTGTTACACTCAAGTTCTTAGTTGAGGCAACACCTGGATTTGAGGGAGAGAACTATTCTTATAACCAGATGATTATATCATCATTGATTAAGTAGAACCCTAACATAATATCTCAGGCATTCTCCTGGGATATAAACTTAAGAGGCAACCATAGTAGACCCAATCAAGAAGGTAAATTAGAAGTACTATACCTAGTTGACCAAGACAATGCTTGATCATGGGAGTGAGAAACCTATTTAATGAGAGATACCTTAGGAAGCCAAACCTTGATCATTATAAATTGAGTGATGATCATAAACCCTAAGAACTTGAGGTAAGGATATTAAGAACAAGTGGATCATGCTTAATCCATGACCATGCTTTGGAGAAATAGGAGAATAATCCAATGCTAACACTTATATGATTAATAGATATTAATCACCACATGAAATTATAAGGAGATCAATAATAAGCAACCCTAGGCTTAGATTTCAACCTTCACTTGTGGACCACATGATGATCATAAGTAGAATCCTACCACATTTACTTTCCACCTAGTTTTCACTTCAAAACCACAAGAAAACCTTAGAGTTAAACTCTATACTATATATCGTAAGAAACCATTCATTCATATGACCAAAGTTAACTATAAAAAGAACTATAATCAATATAGTTACTTCAATGATAAATTGAGGTTAATATTAGAAGTTAATTGGTGGAAGATAAAACCAATTCTCAAATCCTTAGTAATTAGAGAAGCACATGAAATATTAAGCAAGTAACCCCTTTATCATGGTTAGGGGAGATTAAACCCTAGCACATGCAATATGGTGTCACCTCATCTCAAAACCTAGAATTAAACCTTGATGTCTACTTCCCCCTCCTTTTCCTGTAGACAGTGTTGGGCCTCCAAGAGCAGAGGTTTGTAGAACAGCAGCAAGTTTTCCCTTAAGTGGATCACCCAAGGTTTATCGAACTCAGGGAGGAAGAGGTCAAAGATATCCCTCTCATGCAACCCTGCAACCACAAAGCAAGAAGTCTCTTGTGTCCCCAACACACCAAATAGGTGCACTAGTTCGGCGAAGAGATAGTGAAATACAGGTGGTATGAATAAGTATGAGCAGTAGCAACGGTGCCAGAAAATAGCTTGCTGGCGTGTAGTTGATGGTGGTAGTATTGCAGCAGTAGTAACACAGTAAAATAGTAAACAAGCAGTAGTAACGCAGCAGTATTTAGGAACAAGGCCTAGGGATTACACTTTCACTAGTGGACACTCTCAACATTGATCACATAACAGAATAGATAAATGCATACTCTACACTTTTGTTGGATGATGAACACATTGCGTAGGATTACACGAACCCTCAATGCCGGAGTTAACAAGCTCCACAATAATGCTCATATTTTAGTAACCTTTAGTGTAAGATAGATCAAAAGACTAAACCAAGTACTAGCATAGCATGCACACTGTCACCTTCATGCATATGTAGGAGGAATAGATCACATCAATATTATCATAGCAATAGTTAACTTCGCAATCTACAAGAGATCATGATCATAGCATAAACCAAGTACTAACACGGTGCACACACTGTCACCTTTACACACGTGCAGGAGGAATAGAACTACTTTAATAACTTTGCTAGAGTAGCACATAGATAGTAGTGATACAAAACTCATATGAATCTCAATCATGTAAAGCAGCTCATGAGATCATTGTATTGAGGTACATAGGAGAGAGATTAACCACATAGCTACCGGTACAGCCCCGAGCCTCGATGGAGAACTACTCCCTCCTCATGGGAGCAGCAGCGGTGATGAAGATGGCGGTGGAGATGGCAGCGGTGTCGATGGAGAAGCCTTCCGGGGGCACTTCCCCGCTCCGGCAGCGTGCCGGAACAGAGACTCCTGTCCCCTAGATCTTGGCGTCGCGATGGCGGAGGCTCTGGAAGGTTTCTGTGGTTTTCGTCAAGCGTATCAGGGTTTTCGATCCAGGGGCTTTAAATAGGCGAAGAGGCGGCGCAGGAGGGTCGAAGGGGCGACGACACCATAGGGCGGCGCGGCCAAGGCCTGGGCCGCGCCGGCCTATGGTCTGGGGGCCCAGTGCCCCCCCTCTGGTCCTTCCCGGGTGTTCTGGATGCTTCCGATGAAAATAGGAACTTGGGCATTGATTTCGTCCGATTCCGAGAATATTTCGTTACTAGGATTTCTGAAACCAAAAACAGTAGAAAACAGGAACTGGCACTTCGGCATCTTGTTAATAGGTTAGTTCTAGAAAATGCACGAATATGACATAAAGTATGCATAAAACATGTAGATAACATCAATAATGTGACATGGAACATAAGAAATTATCGATACGTCGGAGACGTATCAGCATCCCCAAGCTTAGTTCTGCTCGTCCCGAGCAGGTAAAACGATAACACAGATAATTTCTGGAGTGACATGCCATCATAACCTTGATCATACTATTTGTAAAGCATATGTAGTGAATGCAGCGATCAAAACAATGTATATGACATGAGTAAACAAGTGAATCATAAAGCAAAGACTTTTCATGAATAGCACTTCAAGACAAGCATCAATAAGTCTTGCATAAAAGTTAACTCATAAAGCAATAATTCAAAGTAAAGGCATTGAAGCAACACATAAGAAGATTAAGTTTCAGCGGTTGCTTTCAACTTATAACATGTATATCTCATGGATATTGTCAACATAGAGTAATATAATAAGTGCAATATGCAAGTATGTAGGAATCAATGCACGGTTCACACAAGTGTTTGCTTCTTGAGGTGGAGAGAAATAGGTGAACTGACTCAACATTGAAAGTAAAAGAATGGTCCTCCATAGAGGAAAAGCATCGATTGCTATATTTGTGCTAGAGCTTTGATTTTGAAAACATGAAACAATTTTGTCAACGGTAGTAATAAAGCATATGCATCATGTAAATTATATCTTATAAGTTGCAAGCCTCATGCATAGTGTACTAATAGTGCCCGCACCTTGTCCTAATTAGCTTGGACTACCTGGATTATCACCGCAATACATATGCTTTAACCAAGTATCACAAAGGGGTACCTCTATGCCGCCTGTACAAAGGTCTAAGGAGAAAGCTCGCATTTGGATTTCTCGCTTTTGATTATTCTCAACTTAGACATCCATACCGGGACAACATAGACAACAGATAATGGACTCCTCTTTTAATGCTTTAAGCATTCAACAACAATTAATTCTTTTCTCATTAGAGATTTGAGGATATTTGTCCAAAACTGAAACTTCCACCATGGATCATGGCTTTAGTTAGCGGCCCAATGTTCTTCTCTAACAATATGCATGCTCAAACCATTCAACTCAGTGTAGATCGCCCTTACTTCAGACAAGACGAACATGCATAGCAACTCACATGAAATTCAACAATGAAAAGTTGATGGCGTCCCCAGTAAACATGGTTATCGCACAACAAGCAACTTAATAAGAGATAAAGTGCATAATTACATATTCAATACCACAATAGTTTTTAAGCTATTTGTCCCATGAGCTATATATTGCAAAGGTGAATGATGGAATTTTAAAGGTAGCACTCAAGCAATTTACTTTGGAATGGCGGAAAATACCATGTAGTAGGTAGGTATGGTGGACACAAATGGCATAGTGGTTGGCTCAAGTATTTTGGATGCATGAGAAGTATTCCCTCTCGATACAAGGCTTAGGCTAGCAAGGCTTATTTGAAACAAACACAAGGATGAACCGGTGCAGCAAAACTCACATAAAAGACATATTGAAAACATTATAAGACTCTACACCGTCTTCCTTGTTGTTCAAACTCAATACTAGAAATTATCTAGACCTTAGAGAAACCAAATATGCAAACCAAATTTTAGCATGCTCTATGTATTTCTTCATTAATGGGTGCAAAGCATATGATGCAAGAGCTTAATCATGAGCACAACAATTGCCAAGTATCACATTACCCAAGACATTAATAGCAATTACTACATGTATCATTTTCCAATTCCAACCATATAACAATTTAACGAAGGAGAAACTTCGCCATGAATACTATGAGTAGAAACCAAGGACATACTTGTCCATATGCTACAGCGGAGCGTGTCTCTCTCCCATAAAGTGAATGCTAGGATCCATTTTATTCAAATAAAACAAAAACAAAAACAAACCGACGCTCCAAGAAAAAGCACATAAGATGTGATGGAATAAAAATGTAGTTTCAGGGGAGGAACCTGATAATGTTGTCGATGAAGAAGGGGATGCCTTGGGCATCCCCAAGCTTAGATGCTTGAGTCTTCTTAATATATGCAGGGGTGAACCACCGGGGCATCCCCAAGCTTAGAGCTTTCACTCTCCTTGATCATGTTGCATCATACTCCTCTCTTGATCCTTGAAAACTTCCTCCACACCAAACTCGAAACAACTCATTAGAGGGTTAGTGCACAATATAAATTATCATATTCAGAGGTGACACAATCATTCTTAACACTTCTGGACATTGCATAATGCTACTGGACATTAGTGGATCAAAGAAATTCATCCAACATAGCAAAAGAGGCAATGCGAAATAAAAGGCAGAATCTGTCAAAACAGAACAGTTCGTATTGACGAATTTTAAAATGGCACCAGACTTGCTCATATGAAAATGCTCAAATTGAATGAAAGTTGCGTACATATCTGAGGATCATGCACGTAAATTGGCTTAATTTTCTGAGCTACCTACAGGGAGGTGGACCCAGATTCGTGACAGCAAAGAAATCTGGAACTGTGCAGTAATCCAAATCTAGTACTTACTTTTCTATCAACGGCTTAACTTGGCACAACAAAACACAAAACTAAGATAAGGAGAGGTTGCTACAGTAGTAAACAACTTCCAAGACACAAAATAAAAACAAAGTACTGTAGGTAAAAACATGGGTTGTCTCCCATAAGCGCTTTTCTTTAACGCCTTTCAGCTAGGCGCAGAAAGTGTGTATCAAGTATTATCAAGAGATGGTGCATTCTCAGCGGGGTGCGGAGTTTTCTCAACCAGGCATAATATATTAGATACATAAGTTTTAGCATCTCCTTTTTCATTAGTCTTAGGCGTGCTACTCTCATCAAATAAATTCTCAGGAACAAGCCAAGCATAGTTATTTTCTAGTGCATCATTCATAGCTAGGAGTTTACATGGTATTGGTGCTTTGATCTCCCCACCATCATCAATATTATTAGTGCATCTTATTCTATCCATGTCCATCTTTTCAAGGAGACTAACAAAATTAGTATGAGAACCAAGCATATTAAATTTAGCAAAGACCTTCCTAGCTTCTCTTGCTAGACCACCAAATTCTCTAAGAAGGGTTTCTAAAACAAAATCTTTCTTTTCCCCTTCTTCCATATCGCCAAGTGTGAAAAACATGTGTTGGATTATAGGATTAAGATTAACAAATTTAGTTTCCAACAGGTGAACTAAATGCGCAGCAGCAATTTCATAAGTAGGCGCAAGGTCTACCAAGTGTCTATCTTCAAAATTTTCAATAGTACTAACATGATTGAAAAATTCTTCTATATTATTTCTCCCAACTATAGACCCACGTCCTACCGGTATGTCTTTTGTGGTAAAATTAAAAGGAAACATGATGAAATAAGTAAAGTAAATGCAAGTAAACTAATTTTTTTTGTGTTTTTGATATAGCAAACAAGATAACAAGTAAAGTAAAACTAGCAACTAATTTTTTTGTATTTTGATTTAGTGCAGCAAACAAAGTAGTAAATAAAACTAAACAAGACAAAAACAAAGTAAAGAGATTGAGAAGTGGAGACTCCCCTTGCAGCGTGTCTTGATCTCCCCGGCAACGGCGCCAGAAAATACTTGATGCTGTCCAGGACTGGCGCGTGGTTGACGAGGGAGGAAATCCCGTTGTGTAGCTTTCTGGTCCCCGGCAACGGCGCCAGAAAATAGCTTGATGTCTACTTCCCCCTCCTTTTCCTGTAGACAGTGTTGGGCCTCCAAGAGCAGAGGTTTGTAGAACAGCAGCAAGTTTTCCCTTAAGTGGATCACCCAAGGTTTATCGAACTCAGGGAGGAAGAGGTCAAAGATATCCCTCTCATACAACCCTGCAACCACAAAGCAAGAAGTCTCTTGTGTCCCCAACACACCAAATAGGTGCACTAGTTCGGCGAAGAGATAGTGAAATACAGGTGGTATGAATAAGTATGAGCAGTAGCAACGGTGCCAGAAAATAGCTTGCTGGCGTGTAGTTGATGGTGGTAGTATTGCAGCAGTAGTAACACAGTAAAACAGTAAACAAGCAGTAGTAACGCAGCAGTATTTAGGAACAAGGCCTAGGGATTACACTTTCACTAGTGGACACTCTCAACATTGATCACATAACAGAATAGATAAATGCATACTCTACACTTTTGTTGGATGATGAACACATTGCGTAGGATTACACGAACCCTCAATGCCGGAGTTAACAAGCTCCACAATAATGCTCATATTTTAGTAACCTTTAGTGTAAGATAGATCAAAAGACTAAACCAAGTACTAGCATAGCATGCACACTGTCACCTTCATGCATATGTAGGAGGAATAGATCACATCAATATTATCATAGCAATAGTTAACTTCGCAATCTACAAGAGATCATGATCATAGCATAAACCAAGTACTAACACGGTGCACACACTGTCACCTTTACACACGTGCAGGAGGAATAGAACTACTTTAATAACTTTGCTAGAGTAGCACATAGATAGTAGTGATACAAAACTCATATGAATCTCAATCATGTAAAGCAGCTCATGAGATCATTGTATTGAGGTACATAGGAGAGAGATTAACCACATAGCTACCGGTACAGCCCCGAGCCTCGATGGAGAACTACTCCCTCCTCATGGGAGCAGCAGCGGTGATGAAGATGGCGGTGGAGATGGCAGCGGTGTCGATGGAGAAGCCTTCCGGGGGCACTTCCCCGCTCCGGCAGCGTGCCGGAACAGAGACTCCTGTCCCCCAGATCTTGGCGTCGCGATGGCGGCGGCTCTGGAAGGTTTCTGTGGTTTTCGTCAAGCGTATCAGGGTTTTCGATCCAGGGGCTTTAAATAGGCGAAGAGGCGGCGCAGGAGGGTCGAAGGGGCGACGACACCATAGGGCGGCGCGGCCAAGGCCTGGGCCACGCCGGCCTATGGTCTGGGGGCCCAGTGCCCCCCTCTGGTCCTTCCCGGGTGTTCTGGATGCTTCCGATGAAAATAGGAACTTGGGCGTTGATTTCGTCCGATTCCGAGAATAATTCGTTACTAGGATTTCTGAAACCAAAAACAGCAGAAAACAGGAACTGGCACTTCGGCATCTTGTTAATAGGTTAGTTCCAGAAAATGCACGAATATGACATAAAGTATGCATAAAACATGTAGATAACATCAATAATGTGGCATGGAACATAAGAAATTATCGATACGTCGGAGACGTATCAAACCTCAACCCTAGTTTATGCATCACTTGGATGATCATAACTAAAAACCTAAACCTTATTTGAGACTCAAACCATGTGTCATTAGGAGAATATGACTAGAACCCTAATGGTTCATTAATTAAATCATATGCTTCAATTATAAGACCTAAGAGCCACCTAATGCTAAGCCCCATAATTAAAACCACATAAGTAGTGATCAACCATTTATCTTTGTAACCAAGATCAATTATGATGGAACCAATATCTACTTAGATCCTTTCAAATATAATGTTAATATTATCTTTAATAAGGGGGTTGTAATAGACATCATAAAAACCCTAACAGATTGATACTCACATAAAATCATATGTGTACAACCAACTTCTTAAATAAAATAACAAGTCCTAATGATAAACCCTAAAATACCTTGAGCTGGACTTACCAACTCTAATACTTCAAATAGATTGATCCACAAGAAAAACATAAAAATAAAATGAGGATATAAAGTCATGCTCATTTGCTATTTTGAATAAAACACAAGTATGTAATATAATGCTTTATAAAATACTTGTTTCAAATGGATTATGGGTCTAATAGTCATTTCACAACATCCAAATGGAATTAACATAATTGAGACACCTGCAAAAATAACAGAATTCAAATATGAATTCAAATGGGCAAATACAAAACAGAAAATAAGAAGAAAAAGAAAAACAGAAAATAAATAGAGAAAAGAGAAAAGCTTACCTGGACCTGGCCAGCCAAAGGAGCCCAGCAGCAGCCTGGCCGTGGCAGCCCAGGAGCAGCCCATGGTCCATCTCCAAACCATGGCCCAAACCAGCCCGATACCCCTTCGTCTAAAAATCTCGAGGACGAGATCGTCCTCATCCCCTTCCTTCGCATGGGTGCCAGCACGAAGACGTGCTCGTTCTTCTCCTCTCGCTGGCGATCTCTCCTTGAACGACGACGTGACGAGGCCCTCTCCAACGCGGTATAAAAGCTCCAGGACGAAAACGAGCGCCGAATTCTTCCTCTTCTCCTAAAAATTCCCCACACCCGAAACCCTAGCTGCGCCGGTCACCATTACCGCCGGCGATTGGAGCACCCCCGAGCTGAGCTGAGCACACCATTGTCTCCGCCGTCCTCGACGTGCTCTCGGGGCAAAAGGAATCGGACCGGGGCGAGCTATAGCCTCGCCGTCGAGCTCTTCCCTTCGTCGGCCGGCGACATAAAATCCGGCGATGCCGACCTCCATAGACCTCGCCGTCACGCCCTGCGTCCTTCTGGTGAGATGCTGAACCCCCTGACATGCCCGCTTTGCTCTCTAGCCCGCCGTAGTGCCGCCGCACCGTGTTCCTGTCCACGCCGCCGCTCGGCCTCGCCGGCGAGCAAGCTCCGGTGACTCAATCGGAGCGGCGCCACCACCATATGGCTCACCGCATCACGCTGAGTCGATTAGGCCCAGCAGTTCGACCGCGGGGGTAGCCCAACGCCAGCGCCGTCGCCGTTTGACCGCCGGCCAGAACCTTCCCTGGCCACGTAACCAATTTTGACTTGGTCAGCCCCATGTGGCAGCCAACGTGGCACTAACCCCACATGTCTGTCACCGCGGGTAGGCTTAGTCTGGGTACGTTTAGTATTTCCAGTCGTTTATTAATTCTAGTAAATTACTGCAACTTAAAATAAATTTAGAAAATCCAATTTAAGTCAGAAAAATGTAAATAAGATATTAAAATTCCTAGAAAAGAAAACTCTATCCAATAAAAATATAAAATGAAATTTTTATTTTTAATAAAAATTTAATTATTTAGTGCTTATTAATTAAGCCTTTTCTTTAATTCTAAATTGAATTAAAATTCAATAATTAGGAAAACCTTCTAAAATAAATAAAAAAAACCAGAAAGTAAATAAGGAAAACATTAAAATTAATTTTCCTTTACTATTAACTTATTAAATTATTATCAGAAGGATTTAAACCTTAATTAATAATTATCTTAATTATTAATTATTTAAAAATAATAAAATACCAAATCCAATATTAATTTATTTCAAAGTTATTAATAACTTCAACCTCAAAGTGAAGTTATTAATTCAAGAACTTTAGGGTATTTAGAAAACCCTAATTTCATAAGTAATAGAACCAGGAACCCATAATTTCATGTGGGACCCTAAAACCCTAATACCATTAGGCAACCTAGTTCCATTATTACATGTGAACCCTAATTTGCTTCTAACCTAAACCCAAGGTTAGAACAGGTGATCATGGTACTTTAATTCAAATCATAGAGCCACCATTAGCAACTAAAAGACATACCTATGTCCACATAAAATGTAGAACCCTATCACTAGCAATTTAGTATTCCAGGTATGCATATCACTAAACCTAGTTGATCAAGTAGGATCAACCAAATTTAAACCCTAGCTTCTACTGTCAAAACCATCATCCTTATTCATCCATGCTTAGCATCACACCATTTTGATGAACCCCAATAGCATCTAGGCCCAATATTTATCATTACATAACCATAGTCCACTTAACCCTACAAATACTTCATAATTATGAACCATCCTATTTAGGAGCCAATCATTCCTTACTTAGTGGATCCAGTAGCAAAACCTAGACAACCTCAACCCTAACTGATATACTTCTTATTACTTAAGAAGTATGTTCTTCAAAAGTTATTCTTTTGAAGTAAATAAAGAATCATCATCAACCCTGCTTATAAGGACCTATAAACCCTAGCTAGCTATCACCAACAAGATGAACCAATCTTGATAACAACCTTGTATGAATAGTTGCTTAGAATGCCTAGGCTTAACTCAACCTTACCAGCCCTAGATGTTGATGAATCTAACCTTATTATGATCCATCTAATACTTACTCTAGAAACTAGATGAAACCATAGACAACCATAGAACCCCACCAATCTAATTATCATACTTGTTCTTTATTAAAGAACATGTTCTTCAAAAGGTATTCTTTTGAAGTATATGATAATTAATCATTAACCATGCCATATAGTACTAAAACTGACAACTGTTCTTTACATGATAACATTATGCCAAATATCATTCTTTGTGTGCTCAATTGATTACTATGCTTTATTATCTATCTGACCATGATACCAAGTAATCCTACCTGAATAAAAACCTTGTATATGAATCACTCTAAAAGTGCAACACACCCTAAACCAATCATTACAACTCACTGATCCTAAATCATCGGGGTTAGGTCACGCTTAGAGCGATTGCATCTCATTCTTATGCATTATTGCATCCTTGCCAATTTTTTAAACATCGTCCTTACCGGACGATGATGCTATTTCAGAATTTGGAGTTATTACGCATCGAAGACCTTGTCTGCATAATCTTGCAGCCAAGAAAGGCAAGTTCATCACTTGCTCATGTCATTTGAGTATTTCTATCAAATTACTTGCAAAGTATTATGGTTATCACTATTGCATAAAAATCAAAACCACTACTTTCATAACTATGAATATGACTATGTGGTGGGCAATGGAACCATGGATTGTGTTGATATGGTGGAGGTTCCATTGCACGGGCTTATATCCATCTAGGATTAAACAACAAATGTCGCCAGTGATTCTTGTGCCGTAATACCCGTGTTAACCATAAGATCCGGAGTGGGACGGAGTAGTCAAAAGTGTTTCCACCTCTCGTTCATCAACGGATGCGCTTTACCATAGACACTTGTATCTGTCAGGGCAAGCGGTTGGCTGGGGAAGCCTTAAGTCCCCACGGCATAGTCCGTAGACACTTGTCGCTCGAAGTTCAAGCGGTTGGCTGGGGAAGCCTTAAGTCCCCACGGTATTGCGGTCTATGATGGGTTGCAGCTACCGGCGAAGGAGTTTGGTTCGATCCCAGACTGTCGTCGTGGTCGGGGTCCACCCTGAAATCTATGGGAATAATGGGACCGGCGAGGACCCAGGGTCGGGGCATGCAACAAAGGGTGGGTGTTCGAGGTAGCGGAGGAACATGATTGGCTAGACCTTATACCGGGCCTCACACCATAGGAAGTGTGGACGGGGAATATGCCCGGTTGGCACCAAGGT
This sequence comes from Lolium perenne, assembly GCF_019359855.2. Taxonomy (NCBI): domain Eukaryota; kingdom Viridiplantae; phylum Streptophyta; class Magnoliopsida; order Poales; family Poaceae; genus Lolium; species Lolium perenne. Next base: position 129,027,932 of record NC_067244.2, read on the forward strand.
TAAGATCTCTTATGGGTAAAGCAACACACCTCTGCAGAGTGTAAAGAACCGTGACCTGTCACTCCCTGTCCGGGATATGGAATCGCGAACGCGGCCGGAAAGGAGCTCCATGAAGTTCTAGTAAACCGGTGAAGGCTGACGGACATAGTTCTTCTGAATAAAAGCAAACTCTTGAAGAAATGATTATGAAAACTTGCATTGGTATTCGACTTTCTGGTCTAATGCCGTAGCTAGTGCATTAAACACCTCTTTCCTATAATGAACTTGTTGAGTACGCTCGTACTCATCCCACTCTTAAATCCCCTGCTTAGGTATGGAGGCATCGAAGGAGGATCTACAGTGCAACTCGAAGACCGAGGAGTCAACAACTTCTTCAGGAGACAGGAACCTGTCAGATGGTCAGATACCACATCCAACAAGGAGAAAACCTAGTTTAGCCATAGAAAGGAACTAGCTTCCTAAACCTAGCTCCTATTTAGTTAGAATCTATTCTTAGCCTCTATAGCTGGTTAAATACTCTACAAATAGAGTTCGTGATAGGACTAGACTACGAGTCGTTCTTCTGGAGTTTATTTGCAGATTTACCTCATTGTAAAGTAGGAGGGTGTGCTGATCTTTTGTAAAGAGTCTGTGTTGTAATTCTATAGACATGCCTTGGACCCGCATATGTTTCTGTTGTACCACTCTGAGCGATGTAATACTAGTGGAACGGTGTTTCATTGGTGTTATATCAGACTTGCATACTACACCATGCAGTGGTATGCCGGGTCACCACAAGAGCTTGGTATCCACCGCCTTGCCGCCCTCGTCAAGAGTGAGTTGACACTTGAGTTGCATCGGAGTTCCAATCCCCTTGGCATCCTTCATATCAAAGCGCTTGAGCATGTCTTGGAGGTACTTTGCTTGATTGATAAAGGTGCCTTGTCGATTTGCTTGATCTCGAACCCAAGAAAGTACTTCAGTTCACCCATCATTGACATCTCAAACCTATTTGTCATCAACATAGCAAACTCATCGTTGAATTTTGTGTTATTAGAGCCAAATATGATGTCATCTACATAGAGTTGGCATACGAAAAGCTCCTCATTGACCTTCTTAGTAAAAAGAGTGGGATCGATTTTCCCCACTTGGAAACCACGGTCTTCAAGCAACTCCTTGAGATGCTCATACCAAGCTCTAGGAGCTTGTTTGAGACCATATAGGGCCTTTTTGAGCTTGAAGACATGGTCCGGGAAATGGGGGTCCTCGAACCCCGGGGGTTTCTTCACATATACTTCCTCATGTAGAGGACCATTAAGAAAAGCACTCTTAACATCCATTTGTTGCAACTTAAAGCCATGATGAGAGGAAAAGGCCAAAAGGATACGGATGGACTCGAGCCTTGCAATGGGTGCAAAGGTTTCACCAAAGTCCACGCCTTCGACTTGAGAATAGCCTTGTGCCACCAATCTTGCTTTGTTGCGGATGACCGTGCCACTCTCATCTTGCTTGTTCTTGAAGATCCACTTGGTGCCGATAACATTGCGGCAATGATCGGGTCGCTTCATGAGAGTCCATACATCATTCCTCTTGAAGTTGTTGAGTTCCTCTTGCATTGCATTCAACCAATCGGGATCGTTCAGAGCATCATCAACTTTGAGTGGTTCCACCCTAGAGACAAAGGCATGGTGCGCACAAAAGTTTGCAAGTTGCCTCCGAGTGGTGACATTTCTCTTTAGATCACCAATGATGTTTTGCAAGGAATGAGACTTGAGACGCAAGTGTCTTGTAGTAGGATCTTCACGGCGAGTGTCGGCTTGAGGAGATGGTTCTTGTGAGTCCTCTTGTCCTTCATCACGGTTTAGGTCCTCGCCTTGACCTCCATTGTCGTTGAAAGAGGCAACTTTGTCATGAGATCCGGACGGCTCGGGGGTATAGGGAATATCATTGTCCATGAAGATTGTCCCCGAACCATTCGGAGAAGAACTTGAAGCTTGACCTTGGTCACTTGATGTTGGGTGTTGAGGTAGACGAGCTTGCGGTGTATGTTGTTCTTGAGCTTGTTGAGGTGAACTTGGACTTGCTTGTTGTTGTAGATGTCGAGGTTGATCTTGAGGTTGAGGTTGAACTTGAGGTCGTTGTAGAGGTTGACTTGCATTTGTTAGATCAACGGAAGAAGCTTGGCCTTGTGGTGTAGATGGCTCCACTTGGGTGGAACTTGGTCCTTCCCCGGTACTCATAGAAGGTAGCGTTTGAGGTAGGCGAATGCCAACACCCATCCTTCCTATGGTATCCAGGGGAATTGCATATCCTTTCTCACAAGAAGCACTTCGCTCCTCCAAAGATCTATCATCTTCATCGAACGTCACATCACAAGATTATACAACACGTCCACTTGACTTGTTGAAGACTCTATAGGTGATGTCTACGCCCCCTCCTTTTCCTGTAGACAGTGTTGGGCCTCCAAGAGCAGAGGTTTGTAGAACAGCAGCAAGTTTCCCTTAAGTGGATCACCCAAGGTTTATCGATCTCAGGGAGGAAGAGGTCAAAGATATCCCTCTCATGCAACCCTGCAACCACAAAGCAAGAAGTCTCTTGTGTCCCCAACACACCTAGTAGGTGCACTAGTTCGGCGAAGAGATAGTGAAATACAGGTGGTATGAATAAGTAGTAGCAACGGCACCAGAAAAGTGCTTTGCCCAGGACAGTAAACAAGCAGTAGTAATGCAGCAGTAGTAACGCAGTAAAACAGTAAACAAGCAGCGATAGCAGTATTTAGGAACAAGGCCTAGGGATCATACTTTCACTAGTGGACACTCTCAACATTGATCACATAACAGAATAGATAAATGCATACTCTACACTCTTGTTGGATGATGAACACCATTGCGTAGGATTACACGAACCCTCAATGCCGGAGTTAACAAGCTCCACAATTCAATGTTCATATTTAAATAACCTTAGAGTGCATGAAAGATCAACACGACTAAACCAAGTACTAACATAGCATGCACACTGTCACCTTCACACTATGTAGGAGGAATAGATCACATCAATACCATCATAGCAATAGTTAACTTCATAATCTACAAGAGATCATAATCACAGCATACGCCAAGTACTAACACGGATGCACACACTGTCACCATTACACCGTGCAGGAGGAATAAAACTACTTTAATAACATCACTAGAGTAGCACATAGTTGAATTGTGATACAAAACACATTGCAATCATAAAGAGATATAAATAAGCACTTCACTATGCCATTCATAACAGTGAATAAGTATTCTGTGAAATATAGCCTAAGAGACCCACACGGTGCACACACTGTCACCTTTACACACGTGGGACAAGGAGTCTCCGGAGATCACATAAGTAAAATTCACTTGACTAGCATAACGACATCTAGATTACAAGCATCATCATATGAATCTCAATCATGTAAGGCAGCTCATGAGATTATTGTATTGAAGTACATAGGAGAGAGATGAACCACATAGCTACCGGTACAGCCCCGAGCCTCGATGGAGAACTACTCCCTCCTTATGGGAGACAGCAGCGTTGATGGAGATGGCGGTGGTGTCGATGGAGGAGCCTTCCGGGGGCACTTCCCCGTCCTGGCGGCGTGCCGGAACAGAGACTCCTGTCCCCCAGATCTTGGCTTCGCGATGGCGGCGGCTCTGGATCGTTTCTCATACCGTGGCTTTTTCGTATCGAGGTTTTAGGTCGAGGGGCTTTATATAGGCGAAGAGGCGGCGTCAGAAGGTCAACAGGGCGACGACACTATAGGGGGGCGCGGGCCCCCCCTGGCCGCACCGGCCTAGGGTTTGGTGGGCCTGTGCCCCCTCTCTGGCGGTTCTCGTGTGTTCTGGATGCTTCCGGGCAAAATAGGAACCTGGGCGTTGATTTCGTCCAATTCCGAGAATATTTCGTTACTAGGATTTCTGAAACCAAAAACAGCAAAACAAAGAATCGGCCTTTCGGCATCTCGTCAATAGGTTAGTTCCGGAAAACGCATAATAATGACATAAAGTATGCATAAAACATGTAGATATCATCAATAATGTGGCATGGAACATAAGAAATTATCGATACGTCGGAGACGTATCAGCATCCCCAAGCTTAGTTTCTGCTCGTCCCGAGCAGGTAAACGATAAACAAAGATAATTTCTGGAGTGACATGCCATCATAAACTTGATCATACTATTGTAAGCATATATAGTGAATGCAGCGATCAAAACAATGTAAATGCAATGAGTAAACAATTGAATCATATAGCAAAGACTTTTCATGAATAGTACTTCAAGACAAACATCAATAAGTCTTGCATAAGAGTTAACTCATAAAGCAATAATTCAAAGTAAAGGTATTGAAGCAACACAAAGGAAGATTAAGTTTCAGCGGTTGCTTTCAACTTATAACATGTATATCTCATGGATAGTTGTCAATGCAAAGCAATATAACAAGTGCAATAAGCAAGTATGTAAGAATCAATGCACAGTTCACACAAGTGTTTGCTTCTTGAGATGGAGAGAAATAGGTGAACTGACTCAACAATAAAAGTAAAAGAATGGTCCTTCAAAGAGGAAAGCATCGATTGCTATATTTGTGCTAGAGCTTTGATTTTGAAAACAAGAAACAATTTTGTCAACGGTAGTAATAAAGCATATGTATCATGTAAATTATATCTTACAAGTTACAAGCCTCATGCATAGTATACTAATAGTGCCCGCACCTTGTCCTAATTAGCTTGGACTACCGGGATCATCGCAATGCACATGTTTTAACCAAGTGTCACAAAGGGGTACCTCTATGTCACTTTGTACAAAGGTCTAAGGAGAAAGCTCGCATTGGATTTCTCGCTATTGATTATTCTCAACTTAGACATCCATACCGGGACAACATAGACAACAGATAATGGACTCCTCTTTTATGCATAAGCATGTAACAACAATTAATTTTCTCATATGAGATTGAGGATATTGTCCAAAACTGAAACTTCCACCATGGATAATGGCTTTAGTTAGCGGCCCAATGTTCTTCTCTAACAATATGCATGCTCTAACCATAAGGTGGTAGATCGCTCTTACTTCAGACAAGACGAACATGCATAGCAACTCACATGAAATTCAACAAAGAGTAGTTGATGGCGTCCCCAGTGAACATAGTTATCGCACAACGAGCAACTTAATAAGAGATAAAGTGCATAAGTACATATTCAATACCACAATAGTTTTTAAGCTATTTGTCCCATGAGCTATATATTGCAAAGGTGAAGAATGGAAATTTAAAGGTAGCACTCAAGCAATTTACTTTGGAATGGCGGAGAAATACCATGTAGTAGGTAGGTATGGTGGACACAAATGGCATAGTGGTTGGCTCAAGTATTTTGGATGCATGAGAAGTATTCCCTCTCGATACAAGGCTTAGGCTAGCAAGGCTTATTTGAAACAAACACAAGGATGAACCGGTGCAGCAAAACTCACATAAAAGACATATTGAAAACATTATAAGACTCTACACCGTCTTCCTTGTTGTTCAAACTCAATACTAGAAATTATCTAGACCTTAGAGAGACCAAATATGCAAACCAAATTTTAGCATGCTCTATGTATTTCTTCATTAATGGGTGCAAAGTATATGATGCAAGAGCTTAAACATGAGCACAACAATTGCCAAGTATCACATTATCCAAGACATTTTAGCAATTACTACATGTATCATTTTCCAACTCCAACCATATAACAATTTAACGAAGAAGAAACTTCGACATGAATATTATGAGCTAAGAACACATGTGTTCATATGAACCAGCAGAGCGTGTCTCTCTCCCACACAAGCATTTATTCAAATAAAAACAAAAACAAGAAACATACAGACGCTCCAAGTAAAGTACATAAGATGTGGCCGAATAAAAATATAGTTTCAGGGGAGGAACCTGATAATGTTGTCGATGAAGAAGGGGATGCCTTGGGCATCCCCAAGCTTAGATGCTTGAGTCTTCTTGAAATATGCAGGGATGAACCACCGGGGCATCCCCAAGCTTAGACTTTTCACTCTTCTTGATCATAGTATATCATCCTCCTCTCTTGACCCTTGAAAACTTCCTCCACACCAAACTCGAAACAAACTCATTAGAGGGTTAGTGCATAATCAAAAACTCACATGTTCAGAGGTGACACAATCATTCTTAACACTTCTGGACATTGCATAAAGCTACTGGACATTAATGGATCAAAGAAATTCATCCAACATAGCAAAAGAGGCAATGCGAAATAAAAGGCAGAATCTGTCAAAACAGAACAGTTCGTATTGACGAATTTTATCGAGGCACCAGACTTGGTCAAATGAAAATGCTCAAATTGAATGAAAGTTGCGTACATATCTGAGGATCACTCACGTAAATTGGCATAATTTTATGAGTTACCTACAGAGAAAACAGCCCAGATTCGTGACAGCAAAGAAATCTGTTTCTGCGCAGTAATCCAAATCTAGTATGAACCTTACTATCAAAGACTTTACTTGGCACAACAAAACACAAAACTAAGATAAGGAGAGGTTGCTACAGTAGTAAACAACTTCCAAGACACAAATATAAAACAAAGTACTGTAGCAAAATAAACACATGGGTTATCTCCCAAGAAGTTCTTTCTTTATAGCCATTAAGATGGGCTCAGCATTTTAATGATGCACTCGCAAGAAATAGTATTTGAAGCAAAAGAGAGCATCAAGAGGCAAATTCAAAACACATTTAAGTCTAACATGCTTCCTATGAATAGGAATCTTGTAAATAAACAAGTTCAAGAAGCATAATGCAACAAGCATAGAAAGATAAAACAAGTGTAGCTTCAAAAATTTAAGCAC